>NW_022437166.1:254009-302956 GCF_009761245.1 Sapajus apella | reverse complement strand
GCAATTCTCCTGCCTCAGCCTCCTGAGTAGCTGGGATTACAGGCACGTGCCACCATGCCCAGCTAATTTTTTGTATTTTTAGTAGAGACGGGGTTTCACCACGTTGACCAGGTTGGTCTCGATCTCTTGACCTCGTGATCCACCCGCCTCGGCCTCCCAAAGTGCTGGGATTACAGGCTTGAGCCACCGCGCCCAGCCTGATTTTTTTTTTTTTTTTTTTTTTTTTTTTTTTTGAGTTGAAGTCTTGCTCTGTGACCCAGGGTGGAGTGCAGTGGCACCGTCTCGGCTCAGTACAACTTCCACTGCCTGGGTTCGCGCAACTCTTCTGTCTTAGCCTCCTGAGTAGCTGGGACTACAGATGCCTGCAATGACCCTCGGTTAAGTTTTGTATTTTTAGTAGAGATGGGGTTTCACCATATTGGTCAGGATGATCTCGAACTCCTCACCCCAGGTGATCTGCCTGCCTCATCCTCCTGAAGTGTTGGGATTACAGGCGTGAGTCACTGCACCTGGCCTTTAGTTGATTTTTAGTGGTTGTTTTATCCAACATGGAAATAGTCGTATTTTTACCATGTGTTTAATGATGAATATATATTTTTTGTGTATGAGAAAAATACTTCTGTGATTTGAAGTAACTTTTGAAAGGATTTATAATTCTGTATTTTTTTCAGTTTTTCTCTTAAAAAATTTATTACTGTAAAAACATATAACATAAACTTTATTATCTTTTTTTGAGATGGAATCACGCTCTGTTGCCCAGGCTGGAGTGCAGTGACATAATCTCAGCTCACTGCAACTTCCACCCCCCAGATTCAAGTAATCCTCCTGCCTCAGCTTCCTGAGTAGCTGGGATTAAAGATGTGCACAACCATGCCCAGTTTATTTTTGTATTTTTAGTAGAGATGGGGTTTTACCACGTTGGCCAGGCTGGTCTTGAACTCCTGACCTCAAGTGATCCACCCGCCTTAGCCTCCCAATGTGCTGGGATTATAGATGTGAGCACTTAGTCTAAAACTTACCGTCCTTAATCTATTTCAGGCCTAGGCATGCTGGTGGCTCACATCTGTAATACCAGGATTTGGGGAGACAAGACAGAAATATCACTTGAGCCCAAAAGGTTGAGACCAGGCTGGGCAACATATAAAGGCCCTCTCTCTACCAAAAAAAAAAAAAATTAAATAGCATGGTGGTGTGCACCTGTGGTCCTAGCTCTTTGGGAGATTCATGGGGGAGGATTACTTGAGCCTGGGAGTTTGAGGCTGCAGTGAGCCATAGTTGTGCCACTGCAATCCAGCTTGGGTGATAGAGTAAGACCCTGTTTCAAAAAAATGGTACATATACATTTCAGGAATGTGAAGTACATTCACATTGTTATACAAGAGACTTCTAGAAATTTTCCATATTGTAAAACTGAAACTCAATACCCATTAAATAACAACAACCTACTTTACCCTCTCTCCAGCCCGTGACAAACACTGTTTTACTTTCTGTTTTCATGAGCGTGACTACTTAAAATATCTCATATTAGTGGAATTATATAGTATTCATCATTTTGTTACTGGCTTATTTCAGGTGACATAATATTCTCAAAGTTTATTTTAAAATGTGACAAGATTTTATAAGGCTGAATATCATTTCATTGTATTTATGTATTACATTTTAAAATGTGTTTCCAAATTAAAAGACATCTGGGTTGCTTTAGCCTTTTGACTTTTGTGAATACTAATACAATAAACATGATTGTTCAAAATATATCTTCCAGGTCCTATGTTGCATATTATAGATATAGATTCATAAATGAGATTGCTGTATTTTATAATAATTTTATTTTTAATTATTTGAGGTAAATTTATAACATTTTAAAATAATAGCTACACTCCTGATTTTTAACAATCAACCATGGGTTTCATTTTCATTGCATCATCAACAGATTTGGTATTTAAAAAAAAATTATAGTGTCGTTCTAATGAGGATGAGGTGATTTTGTTTTTTATTGTGATTTTTATGCATTTCCCTACAAAACAGTAATTTTCCATGTTCTTTTAAATGCTTTTTTATTTGTTCACATTTTTGATAAAAAATTTGTTCAATTATTTGACCATTTCTAAATGAACATATTCAACTTTGTTGTTTAGTTTTAAGACTTATTTATATATTCTGAATATTAACTCCTATCATATGTAATTTGCAAATATTTTCACACATTTTATATGAGGCTTTGTCACTATTGAATATTTTATTTGGGTGCAAAACCTTTGAAGTATAGTGCAATTAAATTTTTCTGTTATTTTCTTTGTTGCTGATGCATTTAATGTTGTGTCTAAGAAAATGTTGTCATGACCAATGTCATGGTTTTTATTTCTATATTTATTTCTAAAAATTGATTATTTTATATGTGTAAGTATTTTATTTAAAATATTTTTTATATATGGTTCAAAGAAATAATTCAGCTTTATTTTATCACTGTTGATACCTAGTTTTCAACATTATTTTTGGAAGAGATTATCTTTTCTGTATTATACACTTATGGCAACTTTGTGGAAGATTATTTGATCTTATAAAAAAGGGCTCATTTCTTCACTCTCTATTCTGTACTTTCATCTGTTTAATCTGTCTTTGTGTCAGTACCACACTGTTTTTATTTTAGCTTTTAGTATGTTTTGAAATCAGAAAGTATAATGCCTCTTTGTTCTTTTTCCTGGGTTCCTGGCTATAGTTCATAATCGAGGTTTAAATTTTTACACAATATTTCTTGTGTTGGCCTGTTCTCATGCTCTCAATAAGAACATACCCAAGACTGAGTAATTTATAAAGAAAAGAGATTTAATTGACGCACACACTTTCACATGGCCGGGGAGGCTTCACAATCATAGCACGAGGCAAGAGGAGCAAGTCATGTCTTACGTGGTGGAAGGCAAGAGGGCATTTGCAGAGGAACTCCCTTCTATAAACCCATCATATCTCCTGAAACTTATTCACTATCACAAGAACAGCATGGGAAAAACCAACTTTTATGATTTAACTACCTCTCACCAGGTCTTTGTCATGACACATGGGAATTACGGGAACAACAATTCAAGATGAGATTTGGGTGGAGATACAGCCAAACCATATTATTTCTGTTAAAAACTGCTATTGGGATTGTTATAAAGATTATATTAAATTTGTTCACCACTCTAGGTTGTATCGACACCTTTGAAAAAATTTAATTTTTTACCCCTGAGTCAAGAATATGTTGAAGAGTCTGTTTTAGTTTTATATACTTATGGATTTGCCAGTTTTACTTTTGCTTTTAATTCTTAATTTTATTGAGTTTTAGTCAGAAAACACACAGTGGATAATTTTGGTATACTTACATGTATTTCCTGTTGTTTTTAGATAGAACCTTATTCTGTCACCAGGCTGGAGTGCAGTGGCATGATATTGGCTCGCTGCAGCCTTAACCTCCAGGGCTTATATGATCCTTTTACCTCAGCATCCCTAGTAGCTGGGACTACAGACATGCACTACTATGTCTGGCTAATTTTTTGATTGTTTGTAGCACTAGGGTCTCACTATGTTGCCCAGCCTGGTCTCAAACTTCTGGCCCCAAGACATCCTCTTACTTTAGTCTTCCAAAGTGTTGGGATTATAGGCATGAGGACTTGATGCTGCCATGTAATCCTCAATGTTGGATGTAAGACTGGTGGGAGGTGTTTGGTTCCTGGGGGAAAATTCTTCATGTGTGGGTCGGCACCATCCTCCTTGAAATCAAAATTTTATACTCCATTAATTCAAAAGAGAGCTGGTTCATTAAAAGAACCTGGCTCCTTCACCTCATACTTGCTTTGTCTCTTACCATGTGATATGCCCAGTTACTATGCCTTCCACCATGATTGTAAGCTTCTTGGAACCCTCACCAGAAGCAGATGAGAACACGCTTCTTGTACAGTCTGCTGAAATGTAAGCCAAATAAATCTTTTTTCTTTATAAATTATCTACTCTCAGGCTTCCTGTATATGCAAAATAATTAATATAATCTATAATGTTTTCTAAGTTCTCTGTTTTCTTATTGCTGTTTTATCTAAATTTTCTATTTATTATTGAAAATGGGGTCTTGATGTCTACAATTATGTTACTGTGTATTTCCTGCTTCAATTTGTAGATATTTGCTTCATATATTTTAGAGCCCTGATGATATATAGATAGATAGATAGAATAAGTATTATATTAATTATGTATCTATATAGATTTTTTTTTTTTTGAGATGGAGTCTTGCTTTGTTGCCCAGGCTGGAGTACAGTGGCATGATCTCAGCTCACTATAACCTCCACCTCCCAGGTTCAAACAATTCTTCCACCTCAGCCTCCCAAGTAGTTGGAATTACAGACGTGTGCCACTGCACCCTGCTTTTTTTTTTTTTTTTTTTTTTTTTTTTTTTTTTTTTCCTGTATTTTTAGTAGAGATGGGTTTCACCATGTTGACCAGGCTAGTCTTGAACTCCTGACCTTAAGTGATCCACCCACCTTTGCCTCCCAAAGTTCTGGGATTAAAGGCATAAGCTACCATGCCTGGCCCTATACAGATATCTGTATGTATACATATATATGTTATATATACACATATCTATCCATGTGTATACATATAGATACATGCATGTATGGTTAGATACCAGTTACAGATTCATAGTAAATTGACCCATTTTACCATTATATAATATCAATCTTTATCTCATTCTAGTACTTAAGACATATTATGGCTACTTTAATTATGACTACCTCACCCAATTGTAGTTACTATTTGCATTGAATATAAATTTTTTTTATTCTGTTACTTTCAGCCTATTTGACTAAATGCTAAAATAAATCTCTTGTAGGCAGCATATTATATGCTGTTTTTCTTAAGTCAATTAGACATTTAACTTTTTAAATATATATATATATATATATATATATATTTTTTTTTTTTTTTTAAATTTTGAGACAAATTCTCTGTCAACCAGGCTGGTTTGCAATATTTTGATCATCACTCACTGCAGCCTTAACCTTCCAAACTCAGATAACCCTCTCATTTCAGCCTCTCAAGTAGCTGGGTTGCAAGTATGTGCCATCACACCTAGCTAGTTTTTTTGTAAAGACACAATTTTGCCATGCTCCCCACTCTGAGATGTTGACCTTCTGAGATCAAGCAATCAGTCCACCTTGGCCTCCCAAAGTACTGGGGTTACATTTTTTTAAAAATTGGTTTAATTAATTGGTATTTAAAATGATTACTTAAAGAAATATTTCTTTTTTTTTTTTTTTTTTTTTTGAGACTGAGTTTCACTCATGTTACCCAGGCTGGAGTGCAATGGCGCGATCTCGGCTCACCCGCAACCTCCGCCTCCTGGGTTCAGGCAATTCTCCTGCCTCAACCTCCTGAGTAGCTGGGATTACAGGCACGCGCCACCATGCCCAGCTAACTTTTTGTATTTTAGTAGAGACGGGGTTTCACCATGTTGACCAGGATGGTCTCGATCTCTTGACCTCGTGATCCACCCGCCTCGGCCTCCCAAAGTGCTGGGATTACAGGCTTGAGCCACCGCGCCCGGCTTAAAGAAATATTTCTATTACCAGTTTTGTTATTATTATATGTGCTTCTTATGGATATGTTTTTTCTCATTTCCTGTTTTACTGCCTTAAATTTTGTGTATTTTAATTTTGTAGTGACATGTTTTAACTATTTTTTTATTTTGTTTAGTATGCTTTCTAAAAAAATCTTCATAATCATCTTGAAAAATGAAGATTACATAAAATATATTGAAGTTAAAACATTTTAATCTCATAAGAACTTCAATTGAATACAAATACTGTATATTTTTGTTATTAATATAAATTATTTTACATTTTATAACTAATAACAGATTTATGCAGATTTATATTTGTTTTTCATATTCTATAGAAGAAAGTTAGGGTTTTTATGCACATTATAGTAAATAATTTTTTGTGTGTCTGTATATTTACATTTAATAGAGAGCTTTATATTTACAAAGCCATGATGCTGTGTAGAATTTTATTTTTTAACATAATAGACTTGTTTTAGCATTTTCTGTATATATATGTGAAGTCTCACTATGTTCCTTGGGATGTTCTTGAACTCCTGGTCTCAAGTGATTTGACTTGCCTGAGCCCCCTAAAACTGTAGGATTATAAACATGAGCCACTGTGCCTTGCCACCATGTAGCATTTTTTTGTAGGACAGTGCTAGTCATGATGAACACTCTCATCTTTTATTTTGGAAAATCTTTATTTTTATCTTTTTTTGAAGTAAAATAATTTCAAGTCAACTATTATTGGTCTTTTTTAAAATAAATTTGGGAAGTACTTAGTCTTTTTTGTTTTCGAGTAAACTCAGTATTATTTTTTCCCTATAGTCTTCTTCCAAGATTTTTTAATGAATATATTGATCTACTTTATGCTGTCCAATAAGTTTTATATTCTATGTTTTAAATTTGTTTTGCAATTTTAAATTGTTGTGTTATATATTTTAGAGCATGCCACCTCATACCAGTTAATTGTGTTTTGAGTTTTTAGCTTATATTATGTTTGTTTATGATAATATTTAGTTCTGAACAATTTAAGACAGTGTGGAGCAAAATCAAATATGAATCAGCCATACATCTATTGCCAATATAATTATCTCTATGTTTGCCTTTATAAATATGTAGATTACATTAAACTGTATAAACATCTTTACAATGTTAATTATTTTAATCTTTGAACAAGAGCATGCTTGGGTGTATTGTTTATATATATTTGTGAATTTTTCAGTTTTTTCCATTATTGCTTTATATTATTATTCCATTTTGTTCATAGAAAGTAATCCATAAAATTTTAGGGTTGGTTGGTTTGTTTAAAACAGAGTCTTACTCTGTTGCCCAGGCTGGGGTAAAGTGGCACATCTTGGCTCAGTGCAAACTCCACCTCCTGGGTTCAAGCGATTCTCATGCCTTAGCCTGCTGAGTAGCTAGAATTATAGGCACATGCTACCAGGCTCAGATAATTTTTGTAGTTTTAGTAGAGACAGGGTTTCACTATGTTGGCTAGATTAGTCTCAAACTCCCGACCTCAGGTGATCCATTTGTCTTGGCCTCCCAAACTGCTGGGAGTGGAGACATGAGCAACTGTGTCTGGCCAATTTTTTTTTTTTTTTTTTTTTTAAGATGGAGTCCTGCTCTACCTACCAGACTGGAGTGCAGTGGCATGATCTCAGCTCACTGCAACCTCCGCCTCCCACGTCCAAGTGATTCTCCTGCCTCAGCCTCCAGGTAGCTGGGATCACAGTATTCATCACCACACCTGGCTTATTTTGTATTTTTAGTAGAGACAGGGTTTCACCATGTTGGCCAGCCTGGTCTTGAACTCCTTACCTCAGGTGATCTTCCCACCTCTGCCTCTCAAAGTGCTGGGATTGCAGGCATGAGCCACCACACTTGGCTTGAAATTTTAATTTTAAAACATTTGTTAAGATTTATTTTTTTACCTAACAGGTGGTCTATCAAAAAGAATGTTGTATGAGCTATTGCAAAAGGTGTGTTTTTTGATGTTGAGAAGTATTCTCTATATCTCTGTTAGAAATACTTGTTTTATACTGCCTTCAAGTTCACTGTTACTAACATTCTCGTTTCATTATCAGAGAAAGTGAGATGTCAAAATATCCTACTATAATTATATTGCTTTCTGTGTATTTCTTCAATGATATTGATATTTACCTTACAAATTTGAAAACCTAATATGAGATACATACACACACACACACACACACACATTTTTCATAAGTTCCCAGTGAATAAATCTATTATTGTTTGATGTCCTTTGTCTTTTTGGAGTTTTATCTTCACATACATTTTATATAATATTACAGTTTTTGACTTAAAATGTAGCTTGTATAATATTACTTTGACCTTTTCTGCTCTCATTTGGTTAACATTTGGATAAAATGCCTACTTCAATCTTGCCACTTTCAGACTTTTTAAATTATTACTTCTTTTTTTTTTTTTTTTTTTTTTGAGACAGAGTTTCACTCTTGTTACCCAGGCTAGAGTGCAATGGCGCGATCTCGGCTCACCGCAACCTCCGCCTCCCGGGTTCAGGCAATTCTCCTGCCTCAGCCTCCTGAGTAGCTGGGATTACAGGCACGCACCACCATGCCCAGCTAATTTTTTGTATTTTTAGTAGAGATGGGGTTTCACCATGTTGACCAGGATGGTCTCGATCTCTTGACCTCGTGATCCACCCGCCTCGGCCTCCCAAAGTGCTGGGATTACAGGCTTGAGCCACCGCGCCCGGCCTAAATTATTACTTCTTAACTGACTCTTGTAGAAAGGCAAGTCAGGTCATGAGTTTTAATTTTTTTTAAATAAATCCTTTTATTGAAGGTATGTCTCTTGATTAAAAAGTTAATTATGTATATATGTAAGTAATTTTCTGGAAGACAGATACTTCCAAATGTTATTTTATTAATTATTTTGATTCTTATATATTTATCCCTCATTGTCTTTCTCCCTTTTTTTTTTTTTGGATTTCCATCCGAGTCTGCTTGCTAGGGAATCCTCATTTTCTCTCTTTCTGTCTTTTGTGTCTGTTTCATTGTTGTATTGATATGCTTTCACTTATTTCTTATTTTCTTTTGGGTATTTATACCAATATTTTCTTTGTGATATCTCGAAGATTACATGAAACCTCTAAAAGATAAAACAGTATATGTTTAATCTGGTGAAAAATGAACTTCAGTTACTTACAAAAATTGTTCCACATTATGTCTGCCCTCAACTTTTTTATTGATGTTACTGATTATATCCTTTTAAGTTGTATATTTATTAACAGATATTTACAATAATTTCTGTACTTTTATTTTTCAAATTTTAGAGAATAAGTGTTTTCTGTCCATCATGATAATACTAAGGATTTCTATTTTTGTGTATGTACATTTCCCAGGAACTTAAGTATTTTTATATGATTATGTATTGTTTTCTTGCATCATGTTATTTTCAGTGGAAGAAACTTTCATCATGTTTGTGATATATAGGTCATATGCTGTGTCAATATACTGTCTCTGGTTATTTTGGGAGGTCTTTTATTATTATTTGGTAGGGCATTTTTGCTGATGATTATTCTCACTTGACAGCTATTATTCTTCAGGACTTTGACAATATGACACAGATTTCTTCAGGCCTGAAAAATTTTCTTTTGAAAAATTCACTGTTTAGTGTATAAGTTTATACTTATAAATATCTCGTGTGTATGTTTTAGTTTGTTTGTTGAACTTCTTTATTTTTGTACATTTTTTAAAAAATTGGTTATCTCTTTTTGTATTTTTTGCCTCCACAATTACTGTTTTTAAAATATTTTTAATATTTTTGTTATTCTTGTTTTTCTGATTTTCAACAGTTGTCTGTGCTCCTTTTACTTATTATTATTCAACTTATTTTAAATTTCTAAAATCTATACATTTTTACTTTATAATAATTGATTTCTGAAAATTTCATAATTTTTTTTTGATGGGGCTGTGTTGCCCTAATATTTTGTATACATTGTAATCTTTGACTGAGACTTGGAGATGTGTGTGTGTGTATATATATATATATAGTTACCTAACACAACCTTTATAATGTAGCTTTGTCCTGGCATAACCTGAAACCAGTTGTTAGGACGAGATATTCTGGGAGCCTTTCAGATACATTCTTAGAATGTGTCTTGTCTGAAATGTTTTCTTTATTTTCTAGTTTAAAAAGTTTATTTGCATTTCTTGTTACTAGTTATTAATCACTTGCTATACTTGTTCCCTGTCTTTGGTACTGCAGTCTCTCTACTGCTGTAATGTTTACCTTTGGTCTCAGCAGTCTCAGATTCTCATTCCAAAGTATACTCTTTTTCAGTACTTTATTTAATGGGAGACTAAAACCAGTGTATTGAAAGACCCAAAGAGCCAGACATAATAAATGTGTGTGCCAATATTTTTCCTGTCTTTTAAATAGAAACAGAGTTAGCAATTTACTTCCACAGGCACTGTGTTATACTGACTGGGGTGAAGGAACTACCGTGTCGGGTTGATTTAACAGATTTTTCTTTTTCTTCTATGTTGCTTTTTACCTTGTGTTCACCTTTTTTACCTTGTGTTCACTTCACACACTTAACTCATTTATAAATTTTCCAAAAATGTATTCTGGTCAGTGTGATTTTGTTACATTTATATGTTTATGAATAAATTAGAGCTTGTGGTATTTTGCTATGCCATCTTGCTTATGTAGTTTATACAGTTTTATAGGTTATATTTGTAAAAATATATTTAACTGAGTCTAGTAAGTGGAGTAATTTGTTGTTTTATTTTCTTTTAGTTACGTGTTCTCATTTTGCTCAAGACTTTTGGCTAGAAGAAGGCATAAAAGTTTTGTTCCAAAAAGACATACTGAGGAGATATGATAAATGTGGACATGAAAATTTACAATTAAGAAAAGGCTGTGAACATGTGAATGAGTGTACCATGTGCAAAGGAGGTTATAATGGACTTAACCAATGTCTGATAACTACCCAGAGCAAAATATATCAATGTGATAAATATGTAAAAGGCTATTCTAAATTTTTAAATTCAGAAAGACATAAGGTAAGACATAATGAAAAGAAAACTTTTAAATGTAAAGAATGTGGTGATTCATTTTGTATGCTTTCACAACTAACTAGACATAAGATAATTCATATTAGAAATAATTCCCATACATGTGAAGAATGTGGCAAAGCCTTTAACCGTTCCTCAACCCTTACTCAACACAAGATAATTCATACTGGAAAGAAACCCTACAAATGTGAAGAGTGTGGGAAAGCCTTTAAGCGGTGTTCATACCTTACTGTACATAAGAGAATTCATACTGGAGAGAAACCCAACAAATGTGAAGAGTGTGGGAAGGCCTTTAACCGGTCTTCATACCTTACTGAACATAAGAGAATTCATACTAGAGAGAAGCCCTACAAATGTGATGAATGCTGCAAAGCTTTTAACTGGTCCTCAGCTCTTACTAAACATAAGAGAATTCATACTGGAGAGAAACCCTACAAATGTGAAGAGTGTGGAAAAGCTTTTTATGATTCCTCAACCCTTTGTAAACATAAGAGAACTCACAGTGGAGAGAAACCTTACAAATGTAAAGAATGTGGCAAAACCTTTAAGCTGCCCTCTACTTTTACTCAACATAAGATAATTCATACTGGAAAAAAACCATACAAATGTAAAGAATGTGGCAAAGCTTTTAACCGTACCTCAAAACTTAATCAACATAAGATAATTCATGCTGAAGAGAAACCCTACAAATGTGAAGAGTGTTGGAAACCCTTTAACCGGTCTTCATACCTTACTGAACATAAGAGAACTCATGCTGGAGAGAAACCCAACAAATGTGAAGAGTGTGGGAAAGCCTTTAACCGATCTTCATACCTTACTGAACATAAGAGAATTCATACTAGAGAGAGGCCCTACAAATGTGATGAATGCTGCAAAGCCTTTAACTGGTCCTCAGCTCTTACTAAACATAAGAGAATTCATACTGGAGAGAAACCCTACAAATGTGAAGAGTGTGGAAAAGCTTTTTATGATTCCTCAAGCCTTTGTAAACATAAGAGAACTCACATTGGAGAGAAACCCTACAAATGTAAAGAATGTGGCAAAACCTTTAAGCAGCCCTCTGCTTTTACTCAACATAATTCATACTGGAAAAAAAACATACACATGTAAAGAATGTGGCAAAGCTTTTAACCGTACCTCAAAACTTACTCAAGGTAATTCATACTGGAGAGAAGCCCTAGAAATGTGAAGAATGTGGCAAACCTTTTAATTATTTATCAAAACTTACTGTACATAAGAGAATTTATGGTGCAGAGAACCCCAACAAATGTGAAGAATGTGGCAAAGCTTGTAACCATTCCTCAAACCTTACTAAACAATCCACATTGGAGAAAACCCTACAAATGTGAAAAATGTGTCAAAGCTTTTAACTGTTCCTCAATCCTTGCTAAACATAAAGGAATTCATAATAAGAGAGAAATCCTACTTTTAACAAATCCTGTACATTTACTAAGCACAAAATAATTCACAATGGCAAGAAACCCTTCAGATGTCATGAATGTGGCCTATAGTCTTTACCCAGTTCTCAACTCTCATTAAACCTGAGAATTCATGTGGAAGATAATTATTACAAATTTGAAGAATGTGACAAAGCCTTTAAAAGTTCTCAACCCTTATTACACATAATTTATACTGGACAGAAATCCTACAAGTGTGAAAGGTGTAACAAAGCTCTTAACAAGTCCTCAATTTTTAACAGATATAAATGTTTCATACTGGAGTGAAACTTTATAATTATGAATGCTGTCAGTGCTTTTGACAACAACTCAAACTTTTCTAAACATAAAAAAATTATACTAGTTCAAAACTGTAGAAATAGAAATAATATGAAAAAGCTTTTAAATGTTTTTCACACTTGATTGCAGGTAAAATATACCAGAGAAAAGTCCCAAGTGTAAAGAATATAGCTAAACTCTTAACCAATGTTCACAGCTTATTGCACAGACAAGCATTTATAGTTGAGAAATGGTGTACAAATGTAAAGAATGTGGAAAAGTCATTAATATCTACTCATATTATTCAACATCAGAGAGTTCGTACTTAATAAAAGTATTTTAAATGCAATTACTGTCAAATGATCTTTCAGAAATATAAGCCTTTATAGTGAAGAAGAGTTTATTCTGAAGACAAACATTACAAATATAAAGAGGTTTGTAGTACTTTTACTTGTATCATAGATCTTCTTGTACACAGTTTGTACTAGAGAATAACCCTAAAGCAGTTGCTCAAATTTTGTTCAACATTAGGGAATTTATATTGGAGAATTCAGCAAATGTAATGAATTTGGAAAAAACATTTTTTTCAAAAACTACAGAAAACAACAGAGAGTTCATACTAAAATATATTTTTGCAGATGCAATAAGTAGAAAAAAGTATTTTAATTCTAATTGAGTTTGTGTAAGTATCAGAGAATTAACACTAGAAATATCTAAGGCACTAATACTTCAGACATTAAACTAAATCAGAGTGCTGAGTATAGAAAATAATCCAGAACTACAGTTGGTATGTATATTGATTTTATATAACTTTAAAATGAGAAGTTTCTTTGAAAAGTTATAATTACATTTAAATATATTTTTTGATGGAATTATAAAACTTTTAAAAAGTAAATAATGATGTAATTCAGCTCTCAAATTCCTTCATGCTGTTTCTTTATTTCTATTGTATTCACCTGTGAAAGAATGTGATGAACTATTGCTGCATCAGAGATATGAATGGTACTTTCTTATTAGGTGGGAATTATGACCTATTCTATAAAAGAGTAGGGACATTGAAATGTAAGATGCATGATAAGAGTCTGTGGAGAGGCTCTTTGTGGTTAACTTAGTCAGCAATGTATGAGGTAGTTGTCCAGAATAATAGTTTTCCATGTTATCATGAGAGAAAAACATTTTTAAATTTAGTTAAATGTAAATTAATTAAAATAATAGTATATAATTTTGCTGATTTTACTTAGATTATATGTGGACTTAATTTTTAATATTTTATCACGTTAAGAGCATTATGCATTCTAGCTCATGCCTGTAATCCCTTTCGGAGGCTGAGGAGGGCTGATCCCTTGAGGCCAGGAGCTTGAGATCGGCCTGAGCAGGATGGTGGGTGGCTGTAACCCCAGATACTCGGGAGATTGAGGCAGGAGAGTCACTTGAACCCAGGAGGCAGAGGTTGCAGTGAGCCAAGATCGCACCATTGCACTCCAGCCTGGGCAACAACAACAAAATTCCATTAAAAAAAAAAAAAAGACTTGTGCATTCAATGAAGCATTATTATTTCACTAATTTTAACATACCTACACCTTTCTGAAGTGTGTAGGTAAAATATGGTAGCGATATACTGCTTGGTAACATAGTGGAATAACACCTCTAGCAATCTCTTCTGCCAGTGGCTTCAAACTGCAAATAAGTTAATTATTTTTCCCCATAGGTTACATTTTTATCCTTTTATTCACTTGAATTTATTCTTTTTAATTTTTGTGGTTACACAGTATGTGTATATATTTATACCATCTATGGCATATTTTGGTAGAGGCATATAATGTGTAATCATTACATCAGGATAAATAAGGTATTCATCACTTCTAACATGTACTCTTTTTAGTATAATCTGTTTAGTAAAGTAACTTAAGATACTTTATTTTAAAATACCTTTGGTTATTTTTAAACATTAAAAGTACTTTATTTTAAAATTCATAATTGTTCTTGACTACAGGGTCATTTTTATGGTCATAATAAAATTTATATAGAAGTATAAATAAAAATGATACATTTCTAAGTCCTGCATATTTAAAAAATTTGGCATGTAGTTTTCTTTGAACATGTTTCCTCTAGGCCTGCAAACACAGACTTTTAGTTTTGATTTACATAGAGTTAAATATTTACTTATATTACTCTAAAGATTTAGCTTAGGTGTAAGAAAATTATGAAGTAAGTGTGTTTGTGAGTATAAGTTTTTATCTGTTTTCAAAAGAAAAAAGCAGTACTGGAACAACAAAAAAATAAGGTGACTAGCTTGCTAAAAAACTAAAAACCTCAATCATGTTGAAAGCAAATCAAAACTTTGTGCATTGCATCGAATTCATTGCTGAAAAATGTTAGGGCTTATGGTTCAGGATCTCCCTATGCATATTCTCTGTTTTTTCTTGTTTAGTACTCATGCTAGACCCATCATTTTCTGCTTTTATAGTTTATAAATTACTTAATGTGAACTGGTGACAGATTCTAAGAATGATTTGTATAAAATTTGAGAGTACACACAAAATAATTTTTAGATGTAATTCTAAAATTAGTGTATTGTTATATTTTATTTAAACATTTTATTTTGTTTTATTGGAGAAACCTTTATAAGCCTAATTTTCTATAGTTACTGTTTCTTTCACTTTTTATAATTGACATAAGTAAATCTATTGAGTGAGACAAGTTGCTTTGGTAAGTACTTGGGAGACTTCATAAGTCATAAGGATGTTTTTACATATAAATGTAGCAAACAATCATTACAGTTATTCTGAGTAAAATATGCTTTATAAGTCATAAATATTTTTGCTGGAGTTAGTTTGTAACTTCAAGTCAGAGATGGAAAATAGCAATGGTGAAGAAATAACATTTATTCATCAAGTGGAGAGGACATTTATTTTCAGGCTGCAAAGCTGACTTGTTGAATTTAAACACAAATTCTCCATTTTTTCTTTTTAAATATCTTCAGTTTTGTTTGTGTTATTATGTGTATTCCAACTATGTATGTATCACAACCTTTCTTCTTTTTCTGTGTTATGATTACAGTTTTCTCACTGTTGTCTTCATGTCATGTCATTTTACGTGGTACTTTGTAGGTTCTACTGAGAAAGTTGGTGTTCTTTAATGCACTGAAAAATTGGTTTTAACTGAAGAATTTGCTTATCATTATAACTTTCAGGCTGCTTAAGAGAACAGACGTACATTGTTGACAAGTGAAAAGATTATATGTTATCTTTGTTTTTCTTCATTAAAAAAAGTTTTATTCCTACAAAATGCATGGCAAATACAAAATTTGTAAAGAATATATTTTAGAAATTAGATTCTAAATAGAGTTAATGGTAAATGAACAATTTTAAATTTATTTTCCTATGATATAGCACAACTTATGTTTCTATGCAGAATCTTTTTTTTTTTTTCTTTTTTTTTTTTTTTGACAGAGTTTTGCTCTGTCACCCAGGCTAGAGTGAAGTGGCCCAATCTTGGCTGACTGTGACTTCTGCCTCCCAGATTTGAGTGATTCTTTTGCATCAGCCTCCCAGGTAGCTGGGATTACAGATACACGCCATCATGCCCAGCTAAGTTTTCTGTGTTTAGTAGAGAAAGGGTTTTGTCATGAGGCCAGGCTGGTCTCAAACTCTCACCGCATCCCCTTCAGAATCTTTTTTTTTTTTTTTTTTTTTTTTTTGGACTCTCGCCTAGGCTGGAGTGCAATGGCATGATCTCAGTTCATCACTGCAAACTCTGCCTCCTAGTTGAAGTGATTCTTCTGCCTTATCCTCCCAAGTAGCTGGGATTACAGGTATGTGCCACCACACCTGGCTAATTTTTTGTATTTTTAATACAGATGGGGTTTCACAATGATGGCCAGGCTGGTGCCGAACTCCTGATCTCATGATCCACCTGCCTCTGCCTTTTAGTAGGTGAAGTTTAGTCTACAGATTTTATTTTTAGTTAACTAACTGTAGCCAACTCCTTGATTATTTTTATTAGGCTTAGTAATAAGTAATTTAAACCAAAAATCAAGTTCTGCATACTACGTTAGGGTATAAATAGTGATTTTTAAATTCCTTTTAGTTTCTACTAAATTAGAAAATTCAAAGCCAAAATGTTAGATCAGAAATGGAAAAAAAAAAAAGCATTAGGTAGGAGGGTGTTGGGCATAATGATTAAGGTTAAAACTTAGTATCAGGTGATTTCTGTTTGCATCCCAGTTCTGCCACTTATGAGCTGTATGACCTGGGTACAGTTTGTTAACTTCTCTGTGCTTAACTCTTCAGCCCCACAGTGAGGATAATAGTGCTTAAATCTTAAGGTATTGGTAAAATTAAAGCAATTAGTACTGATAAAGGTACTAGAAGAGTTCCCAGCACATACCAAGTGTCCAGGAAATTTATTAGCTCTTGTTGATTCTGTTAGCTCATCATCAATGTTGAGCCTAAAAAGAAGGTGGCCTAATCAGTGGTTTGGTTTGTAACCCATGTTTATTCTAATCAGTCTGTCTGGGGCTATAATAGTTGGTTGTTTTTAATACTATCTTTGGCAGATTCACATATATTCACATATAGCATAGATATGAGTATTTGTGGAAAGATTTCTTGTTGAGTACTGCTCCTTAGCACTTCAGTAACACTAGATAAATAAGCAGTTAAATGCCTAGAGTTTGACAGTTTTATATGTAAGTTTCCTGGAAGATTAACATAAACACTTTTTTCTCTGACCCGATGTGTTTTTTTTGTAAATTTTTTTAAAAATTTATTTATTATACTTTTAAGTTCTGGGGTACATGTGCAGAACGTGCAGGTTTGTTACATAGGTATACACGTGCCATGGTGGTTTGCTGTATCCATCACCCCATCATCTACATTAGGTATTTCTCCTAATGCTATCCCTCCTGTAGCCCCCAATCCCCCTAATAGGCCCCAGTATGTAATGTTCCCCTCCCTTTGTCCATTTGTTCTCATTGTTCAGCACTCAATTATGAGTGAGAATATGTGGTGTTTGGTTTTCTATTCTTGTGTCAGTTTGCTGAGAATGATGGTTTCCAGCTTCATCCATGTCCCTGCAAAGGACATTAACTCATCCTTTTTTATGGCTGCATAGTATTCCATGGTATACATGTGCCATTTTCTTTATCCAGTCTATCATTGATGGATGTTTGGGTTGGTTCCAAGTCTTTGCTCTTGTGAACAATGCCACAATAAACATATGTGTGCATGTGTCTTTATAACCGAAAGATTTATAATCCTTTGGGTACATGCCCAGTAATGGGATTGCTGGGTCAAATGGTCATTCTAGTTCTAGATCCTTGAGGAATCGCTACACTGTCTTCCATAATGGTTGCACTAATTTACATTCCCACCAACAGTGTAAAAGTATTCCTATTTATCCACATCCTCTCCACCATCTGTTGTCTCCTGATTTTTTAATGATCACCATTCTAGCTGGCATAAGACGGACTCTCAATGTGGCTTTGATTTGAATTTTTCTGATGACCAGTGATAAGCTTTTTTCATGTTTTTTGGCTACATAAATGTCTTCATTTTAGACGTGTCTGTTCATATCCTTAGCCCTCTTTTTGATGGGGTTGCTTTTTTTTTTTTCCTTGTAAATTTAATTTACAAGAAAGAAAATAATTCTGGATATTAGTTCTTTGTCAGATAGGTAGATTGCAAAATTTTTTCCCATTCTGTTTGTTGCCGGTTCACTCTAATGATAGTTTCTTTGCTGTGCAGAAGCTCCTTAGTTTAATTAGATCCCATTTGTGTATTTTGGCTTTCATTGCCATTGCTTTTGGTGTTTTAGTCATGAAGTCCTTGCCCATGCCCATGTTCTGAATGGTATTCCCTAGGTTTTCTTCTAGGGTTTTTATGGCGTTAGGTCTTATGTTTAAACCTTTAATCCATCTGGAGTCAATTATTGTATAAAGTGTAAGAAAGAGTCCAGTTTCAGCTTTCTACATATGGCTAGCCAGTTTTCTCAACACTGTTATTAAATAGGGAATCCTTTCCCCATTGCTTGTGTTTATCAGGTTTGTCAAAGATCAGATGGTTGTAGATGTGTGGTATTATTTCTGAGGGCTCTGTTATGTTCTGTTGGTCTCTATCTCTGTTTTGGTACCAGTAACATGCTGTTTTGATTACTTTAGCCTTGTAGTATAGTTTTAAGTCAGATAGCGTGATGCCTCCAACTTTTTTGTTTTCTTTTGTTTGTTTGTTTTTTTCCTTAGGACTTTTTTTGGCATTACGGGTTCTTTTTTGGTTTCATATGAAGTTTAAGGTGTTTTTTTCCAATTCTGTGAAGAAAGCCAATGGTAGAGCTTGATGGGGATAGCACTGAATCTATAAATTACTTTGGGCATTATGGCCATTTTCACGATATTGATTCTTCTTAACAATAAGCATGGAATGTTTTTCCATCTGTGTCCTCTCTTATTTCCTTGAGCAGTGGTTTGTAGTTCTCCTTGAAGAGGTTCTTCACATCCCTTGTTAGTTATATTCCTAGGTATTTTATTATCTTTGTAGCAATTGTGAATGGTAGTTCACTCATTATTTGGTTCTCTGTTTGTTTGTTTTTGGTGTATAGAAATGCTGTGATTTTTGCACATTGATTTTGTATCTGAAACTGCTGAAGTTGTTTATCAGCTTAAGGAGATTTTGGTCTGAGATGATAAGGTCCTCTAAATATACAATCATGTCACCTGCAGATAGAGACAATTTGAATTCCTCTTTTTCTAATTGAATACCATTTATTTCTTTTTCTTGCCTGATTGCCCTGTCCAGAAATTCCAATACTATGTTGAATAGGAGTGGTAAGAGAAGGCATCCTTGGGCCAGTTTTCAAAGGGAATGCTTCCAGTTTTTGTTCATTCAGTATGACATTGGTTGTGGGTTTATCAAAAATAGCTCTAATTATTTTGAGATACATTCCATCAATACCTAGTTTATTGAGAGTTTTTAGCACAAAAGGCTGTTGAATTTTGTCAAGTTTTCTCTGCATCTGTTGAGATAATTATATGTTTTCTGTCTTTGGTTCTGTTTATGTGGTGAATTATGTTTATAGAGTTGTGTATGTTGAACCAGCCTTGCAACCCCAGGATGAAGCCCGTGATGGATAAGTTTTTTGATGTGCTGTTGCAGTCCGTTTGCCAGTATTTTATTGAAGATTTTTGCATCTATGTTCACCATATTGGCCTGAAGTTTTCTTTTTTTGTTGAACCTCTGCCGGGTTTTGGTATCAGGATGATGTTGGTCTCATAAAATGATTTGGGAAGGATTCCCTCTTTTTGTATTGTTCAGAATAGTTTCAGAAGGAGTGGTACCAACTCCTCTTTGTATGTGTGGTAGAATTTGTCTGTGAACACATCTGTACCTGGGCTTTTTTGTTGTTGTTGTTGTTGTTGTTGTTAGGCTATTAACTGCTGCCTCAACTTCTGCCCTTGTCATTGGTCTATTCAGGGTTTCAACTTCTTCCTGGTTTAGGCTTGGAAGCATGCAAGTGTCCAGGAATTTATCCATTTCTTCCAGGTTTACTGGTTTATGTGCATAGAGTTGTTTATAGTAATCTCTGATGGTAGTTTGTATTTCTGTGGAACCAATGGTGATATCCTCTTTATTATTTTTTATTGCATCTGTTTGATTCTTCTCTCATTTCTTTTTTATTAATCTGGCTAGCAGTCTATTTTGTTGAGCTTTTCAAAAAATCAGCTCCTGGATTCATTGATTTTTTTTGTTTTTGAAGTTTTTTCTGTCTCTATCTCCTTCAGCTCTGCTTTAATCTTAGTTGTTTCTTGCCTTCTGCTAGCTTTTGAATTTGTTTGATCTTGCTCCTTTAGTTCTTTTAATAGTGACATTAGGGCATCAATTTTATATGTTTCCTTGCCTCCCTGGTGGTCATTTCGTGCTATAAATTTTCCTCTAGACACTGCCTTAGATGTGTCCCAGAGATTCTGGTACGTTGTGTCTTTGTTCTCATTGGTTTCAAAGAACATCTGTATTTCTGCCTTCATTT
Source organism: Sapajus apella (assembly GCF_009761245.1). Classification (NCBI taxonomy): domain Eukaryota; kingdom Metazoa; phylum Chordata; class Mammalia; order Primates; family Cebidae; genus Sapajus; species Sapajus apella. The sequence goes on along the minus strand of NW_022437166.1, from coordinate 282,587 downwards.
CATTATTTATCCAGTAGTCATTCAGGAGCAGATTGTTCAGTTTCTATGTAGTTGTGCCATTTTGAGTGGTTTCTTAATTCTGAATTCTAATTTGATTGCACTGTTATCTTAGAGACTGTTTGTTATGATTTCTGTTCTTTTGCATTTGCTGAGGAGTGATTTACTTCCAATTATGTGGTCAATTTTAGAGTGTGATATGGTACTGAAAAGAATGTAAATTCTGTGGATTTGGGGTGGAAAGTTCTGTAGATGTCTATTAGGTCTGCTTGGTCCAGAGCTGAGTTCAAGTCCTGGATATTCTTGTTAATTTTATGTCTCGTTGATCTGTCTAATATTGACAATGGAGTGTTAAAGTCTCCCACTGTTATTGTATGGGAGTTTAAGCCTCTTTGTAGTCATTCAGAATTTGCTTTATGTATCTGGGTTCTCTTGTATTGGGTGCATATGTACTTAGGATAGTTAGGTCTTTTTGTTGCATTTATCCCTTTACCATTATGTAATGCCCTTCTTGGTCTCTTTTGATCTTTGTTGGTTTAAAATCTGTTTTATAAGAGACAAGGATTGCAACCTTTACTTGTTTTGTTTTTCTTTTGCTTGGTAAATCTTCCTTTATTCCTTTGAGTGTATGTGTTTCTTTACAGGTCACACGGGTCTCCTGAATACAGCACACCAATGGGTCTTGACTCTATCCAGATTGCCAGCCTGTCTTTTGATTGGGGCATTTAGCCCATTTACAGTTAAAGTTTATATTGTTATGTATGAATTTGATCCTATCATTTTGATGCTAGCTGGTTGTTTTGCCCGTTAATTGATGCAGTTTCTTCATAGTGTGATGGTCTTTACAATTTAGTGTATTTCTGCAGTGGCTGATACTGATTGTTCCTTTCCATGTTTAGTGCTTCTTTCAGGAGCTCTTGTAGGGCAGGCCTGGTGGTGATGACATCTTTCAGAAATTGCATGTCCATAAAGGATTTTATTTCTCCTTCACTTATGCTTCATTTGGCTGGATATGAAATTCTGAGTTGATAATTCTTTAAGAATGTTGAACATCAGCCCCCACTCTCTTCTGGCTTGTAGGGTTTCTGCCAAGAGATGTGCTGTGTGTTTGATGGGCTTTTGTTGTAGCCTGATCTTTCTCTCTGGCTACCCTTAGCATTTTTTCCTTCATTTGTAACCTGGTGAATCTGGTGATTATGTGTCTTGGGGTTGCTCTTCTCAAGGAATGTCTCTGTGGTGTTCTCTGTATTTCTCAAATTTGAATTTTGGCCTGCCTTGCCAGGTTGGGGGAGTTCTCCTGAATAATATCCTGAAGAGTTTTTTCTAACTTGGTTTCATTCTCCATGCCAGTTTCAGGTATACCAATCAAACATAGATTTGGTCTTTTCACATAATCCCATATTTCTTGGAGGCTTTGTTCATTTCTTTTCACTCTTTTCTCTAATCTTGCCTTCTCACTTTGTTTCATTGAGTTGATCTTCAGTCTCTGATATCCTTTCTTCTGCTTGATTGATTCAGCTGTTGAAACTTGTGTATGCTTCACAAAGTTCTCATGCTGTGTTTTTCAGCTCCATCAAGTCGTTTATGTTCTCTATGCTAGTTATTCTAGTTAGCATTTTGTCTAACCTTTTTCAAGGTTTTATTTTCCTTGCATTGAGTTAGAACATGCTCCTTTAGCTTGGAGAAGTTTGTTATTACCCACCTTCTGAAGCCTGCTTCTGTCAATTTGTGAAACTTATTCTCCATCTATTTTTTTTTTTTTCCCTTGCTGGTGAGGAGTTGTGATCCCTTAGAGAAGAGGCATTCTGGTTTTTGGCGATTTCTGCCTTGTTGTGCTGGTTTCTTCCCATCTTTGTGCTTTTATCTACCTTTGATCTTTGAAGTTGGTGACTTTAGGATGGGGTCTCTAAGTGGACATCCTTTCTGTTGATGTTGACACTATTTCTTTCTGTTTGTTAGTTTTTCTTCTAAGAGTCAGGCCCCTCTACTGCTGGTCTGCTGGAGTTTGCTGGAGGTCCACTGCAGACCCTGCTTGCCTGGGAGTCAACCACAGGGGCTGCTGAACAGCAAAGATTGCTGCCTTTTTCTTCCTTCGGTAGCTTCATCCCAGAAGGGTACCTGCCAGATGTCAGCCAAAGCTCTCCTTTATGAGGTGTCTCCCAGTCAGGATACACTGGGGTCAGGGAGCCACTTTAGGATGCAGTCTGTCCTTTATCAGAACTTGAGCACTATGCTGGGAGATCTGTTGCTCCCTTCAGAGCTGCTGGACAGGGACGTTTAAGTCTGCTGAAGTGGAACCCACAACCACCCCTTTTCCCAGGAAGATGGGGGCTTTATTTATAAGTCTCTGACGAGTTGCTGCCTTTTTCAGAGATTCCCTGCCCAGCAAGATGGGTATCTAGTGATAGTCTGCCTGCAGAGGCCTTGCTGAGCTGTGGTGGGCTCCTCCCAGTTACTGTATAAACTTCCCACTGACTTTGTTTACACAGGCAAGGTTAAAACAGCCTACCCAAACCTCAGCAATGGCAGACGACCCTCCACCCACTGAGCTCCAGCATCCTAGGTTGAGCTCAGATTGTTGTGCTGGCTGAAAGAATTTTAAGCCAGTGGATCTTAGCTTGCTGGTCTTCGTGGAGTGGGACCTGCTGAGCCAGCACACTTGGCTACCTGGCTTCAGCCCTCCTCTTCAGGGGAATGAATGGATCTGTCTTGCTGGCATTCCAGGCGCCAATGGGGGATGAGAAAAAACAACAACTGCTGTGGCTAAAATGACCACCCAGTTTTGTGCTGGAAACTGGGTGCTGGTATTGTAGGCACCAGAGGGAATCTCCTGGTAATGTGGCTTTTGAATACTGTGGGAAAAGTGCAGTATCTGAGCCAGAGTGTTGAGACCCTCCCTAGTGGCTTCTCTTGGCTAGGAGAGGGGGTTTTCTAGCCCCCTGCCTTTCCCTGGTGAGGCAATGCCCCACGCTGCTTTGGCTTGCCCTTCCTGAGCTGTACCCGCTGTCTAACTGGTCCCAATGAGATGAACCTGGTACGTCAGAAATGCGGAGATCACTCGCCTTTTGGATCGCTCTTGCTGGGAACTGTGGAATGGAGCTGTTCCTATTCAGCCATATTGACGGAAGTCCTCAATTTTTTTGTTGCTGTTGTTGAGATGGAGTCTCATTCTTTCATCAAGGCTGGAGTGCACTGGTGCAATCTCGGCTCACTGCAACCTCCACCTCCCAGGTTCAAGCAATTCTTCTGCCTCAGCCTTCTGAGTAGCTGGGACTACAGGTGCGTGCCACCATGCCTGGCTAAGTTTTTGTTTTTGCTTTTTGAGACGGAGATTCGCTTTTGTTACCCAGGCTGGAGTGCAATGGCGCGATCTTGGCTCACTTCAACCTCTGCCTCCTGGGTTCAGGCAATTCTCCTGCCTCAGCCTCCTGAGTACCAGGGATTACAAGCACGTGCCACCATGCCCAGCTAGTTTTTTGTATTTTTAGTAGAGACGGGGTTTCACCATGTTGACCAGGATGGTCTCGATCTGTTGACCTCGTGATCCACCCGCCTCGGCCTCCCAAAGTGCTGGGATTACAGGCGTGAGCCACCGCGCCCAGCCCAATTTTTTTTTAAGTTTGTCTCTTTTTTCTTTTTTTAAAAAAGTATTAATAGTATTTTTTTATTAGCTAATCAGAGTTTTACAGGGTATAAAATGATGTTTTGATATATGTATATAATATAAAGTAAAGTTACATATCTACTCAATTAACATGTTTTTATGGTGAGACATTTGAAATTTGCTCCTAGCTATTTTAAAATACACAATGCATTATTTTTTACTACAGTTATGCTGCTGCGCAATAGATCTCAAACTCTATTTACTCTGGCTATTTGAAATGTTGTGTCCTTTGACTAATAACTCCTTATTTCCCTCTCATACCCCTGCCCTCTGGTCACCATTATTTCACTTTCTGCTTTTTTGAATTAAACTTTCTTAGATTTTTGCATATAAATGAGATCATGCAGTATTTGTCTTTCTGTGTCAGGCTTATTCCCATCTAGCGTAATGTCTTCCAAATTTACCTATATTGTTTCAAATGACTGGATTTACCTTCTTTTAAGGTTGAGTTCTATTCCATTTGCCACATTTAAAAAAAATTCATTTAAATATATATTTTTCTGTTGGTTGATAAACTTGTGTGTTCTATAAAAATATGTGTTCAAGCCCATATTAATGGAATTCAGCATACAAATATCTTAATAATAGCCAATTTGTACTAAGTACTAACCATAAGACTTTATGCGTTAATGGATTTAATTCTCACAGTTACTTAACATTTAAACTTCATTTTTAATAATAATTAACAAAAATCGAGTAATGAGACACATTTATATTGTTATAAAATTGTTTGAATTTATAAAGTGTTACATAAAGAAGAAAAAATTTAAGTGAAAAAGATGTTAATATTTTCAACAAATAAAATTGGAAAGTAGTTAATTATTATTTGCAGATTAGATAAAATAAACTACAAGACAATTTTAAAAGTCTAGTCAGATGGGTAGGCAAAATTATAAGATGATCCCAAGGATTCCCAGTCTGTTGTACATCTTCTGTGTAAAAAAGATGTGACTGTGGTGAGAAATCACTCATGAAATTAGGTTACTATTATGTTGACTTGGTGTTCATCAAAAGGGATATTATCCCAATTTGGCTAAACTTAATTGGAGGTGTTTTTTTTTTTTTTTTTTTTTGAGACGGAGTTTCACTCTTGTTGCCCAGGCTGGAGTGCAATGGCGTGATCTCTGCTCACCGCAACCTCCGCCTCCTGGGTTCAGGCAATTCTCCTGCCTCAGCCTCCTGAGTAGCTGGGATTACAGGCATGCGCCACCATGCCCAGCTGATTTTTTGTATTTTTAGTAGAGACGGGGTTTCACCATGTTGACCAGGATGGTCTCGATCTCTTGACCTTGTGATCCGCCCGCCTCAGCCTCCCAAAGTGCTGGGATTACAGGCGTGAGCCACCGCGCCCGGCGATTGGAGGTGTTTTAAGAGAAAGTGACATCATAGAAAAACACCTCTGCTTGCCTGGAAGTAAGTGACTTCTAGGTGGGTCATATTGTAAAGCTGCTTATGGTGATCACATGGCAGGAAATATGTTTGTATATTGTCATCATTTCTGCTTCCCATGTTGCTTCCCATAGGAAGACAGAAGAGTTCCATAACAAGAAAAAAAGGGAAGAGAGTCATATCACATAGATGATGGGTTCACAGATATGTCACTATGTTTGCTATGGGCAGCGTTCAGGAAGAAGGCTCATATCACCTCAGTTCTGAGCCCGACAATATGTCACAATGCATGATAAGGAAAGAGCTGAGGCAAAAATGTAACATCACCTTGGTGTTTGACCCTGCAGTATGTCACAATCTACACTGTGAGCAGAACCTAGGTAGAAAAAAAGAGGTACATCAGCTAGGTGCCAGGCCCAGTGATAGGTAACAATTCTGTGAGCAGGGACTTGGTAAAAAGAACAAGTCACATTACTAGGTGATGGGTACACAGATAGCTCATAATGCTTCCTGTAGGCAGGACCCAGCCAGGACAGTTACAGCACCTGGATGTTGCACATAGCAATATGTCCCAATAGCTCATAAAGGCAGGACACAGGCAGGAGAGTCACATAAGTTGTTGTAAAGCCCAGCAATATGTCACAATGCCCACTATGGGCAGCGCTGAGGCAAAAGTGCTGAATCACACAACCTAGGTGTTGGATTTAGCAGTGTGTTACACAGTCTGATCTGTGGGCTAGGCATGAGGCAAGAGAGTCAAGTCACTCAGGTGTTGGGCAGAGGTGTGTGTCACAATTATAGTTGCAGAAGAATATAAAGATAAAATTAACAATCGCGCACATGTTCCATTTCTAGGTATTAGAGTTAACATCTTTTTTTTTTTTTTTTGAGATGGGGTCTCAGTCTGTCACCCAGGCTGGAGTGCAGTGGTGCGATCTCGGCTCACTGCAGCCGCCACCTCCTGGGTTCAAGCGATTCTCCTGCCTTGGCCTGACTAGTTGGGACTACAGGCGTGCACCACCATTCCCAGCTAATTTTTGTATTTTTAGTAGAGACGGGATTTCACCATGTTGGCCAGTCTGTTCTCGAACTCCTGACCTTGTGATCCACCAGCCTTGGCCTCCTAAAGTGTTGGGATTACAGGCATGAGCTACCATGCCCGGCAAGTTAAGACCTTTTGTATGTTCAGTCCGAGTACACAAGTCAGAATCTCAATGGTTGACTGAATACATGCATGAAAGCCTTAATCTTTGCTGGGGACTGTGTCCCCTTAGTGGAGTCACAGCTAGGCAGGTATGCTGAATCTTGGTCTGAGAGTCACCAGCCCACATGTCAACCAAATCCATGTGTGAGAGTCAATTTTCCAACTTTTGGCTATGTCCAGGTGTGATATTCAGAACTTCAACAGTGAGCTGTGTTCATGTGGAAAGATGACAATCTTTACTGTTGGCTGGGTGTGCATAGGAGTGTCACAATGTCACCTGTGTTCTGGGCCCTGTTACATAACTCTCTGTACCAAATGAAAGCTTTATAAAATATGCCTAATATTGACTTTGAGTTTATATGCCACTAATATAAAAAATATATATGCATGATAGTCACAATTTGTTCTGAGACCTTTATTCTAGTATGGACTTATAATCGTACCTGTGGACCTAAGCCCATGTATTAGAGTCAACATTATCTCTACTTGGCTGGGTCCAGAAAGGAGAGTCCTCACCTGCCTTTGAGCTGGGTTTAGAAATGAGTCACAACTTAACTGTGGTTACGTGATCACATGTGACAGTCACAATTTTTACTGTGGACTGCATTCACACGTGCAATTAAGGAGCTCTTCAGTGGCCTTTGTCCATGTGTGAGGTCTACAGGGCTAACATTTGGTAGGTTGTGCATAAGAGAGACATAATCTCACCTGTGTGCCTGGTCCTGTGATGACACCCTTTGTACATTTGGTGACTTCCAATAACTTCCTGACAGCATACTGATTTTTTATATATACACATATATACACACACATCCCCCTCTGTCATGTGTCAGATATTCATATAACAGATAAACATGGTTCAACATTGCTACCCTGTAGGAATTTACTAGCATGAACAGATGTGGAAATGATTTATTCTAGAGTATAATGCTTGTACATAAAAAAACTTATAAGGTTATTGAGGTAGATGAATGGTATTAGTGATCAATTCTGCTGCTGACATGGCAAGGAGGAAATCAAGGAGGGCTTTATAGAGGAGGTAACATCTGAGTGGGTGTCAGAGTTTAATAGAAGTTTTTGTGTCAATGCTGATGCAGAGTATACCATTTTAAATATATTATTTTAAAATAATTTTACTCCTTGACTCTGAAATGTATTTTGGAATTTCCCCCAATGAAATAAAAGTATACAAGCATAAAAACAGTTAAAAAATGTTTTTTTCCTCAATCAAATTTTTATTCTTTGTACACACATTGGTGATCAGCCAATCAGATGTTGGTATTGTGGAGAAAAGCTAGGTATGATTCCTGCCCTTGGACCCTTGGATTCTTTCAGATTTTTGAAGAAATGTATATATATATTATATTTATATATTAATATATGTATATATTATGCATATAAAATACATATATAAAATATGTATATATTATACATTAATATATAAATATATTTATATATTATACATAAATATTATATATATATATTTTAGGAAAAAATATATATTTTATATATACATTTTTTTCCCCTAAAAGGCAAGAAGAATTCATCCTAGTAAAGCAATGCAAGAATCTGCCAGCAAAATGTACATGAGGCTTTAGTGGGTACAGTTACCATGTCTCATGGGAAGGTGGTCATTGAGTAATTTTTTTTTTTTTTTTTTTGAGACAGAGTCTCGCTCTGTCCTCCAGGCACCAGGGTGGAGTGCAGTGACGCGATCTTGGCTCACTGCAACCTCCGCCTCGTGGGTTCAAGCAATTCTGCCTCAGCCTCCTGAGTAGCTGGGATTATAGCTGCGTGCCACCATGCCCAGCTAATTTTTGTATTTTTAGTAGAGACGGGGTTTTACCATATTGGCCAGGATGGTCTTGATCTCTTGACCTCGTGATCCGCCCGCCTCAGCCACCCAAAGTGCCGGGATTACAGGCGTGAGCCACCGCGCCCAGTGGTCATTGAGTAATTTAATGGGCAGCATGGGCACTCTGAGAGAATGTTTTGAGTGATACCATGGCCTGACTTGACCGTTGAGTCAGACATGTTTGTGTTCCAATTAGCACCCACTTCCTGTTTATCACAATGGAAAGATTTTTTTCACTTATTTCAACTACAGGTTTTCAATAACTGGAAGTTTTATCAGTAGAGATTAAAAAATGTTTTAAAAGTCAAAGACCATAAACGGTGGGTTTTAGAAAAATCTAGTGATATATTTTATTTGGTAAAGATTCTTATTTACCTTTATCTTCCCCTGAGTGAGTGTAACTAGTTTCTCATGTCTGTTCTTTTTGGGGGTGATTTTGAATAAAGAATTACAGGTCTTTGGCAGCTGGGTGCAGTGGCTCACACCTTTAATCCCAGCACTTTGGGAGGCAGAGGAAGGTGAATCATCTGAAGTCGGTTGGAGACCAGCCTGGCCAACATGGCAAAACCCCATCTCTACTAAAAATACAAAAATTTAGCCAGGCGTGGTGGTGGGCACCTGTAATCCGTGCTACTTGGGAGCCTGAGGCAGGAGAATCCCTTGAACTCAGGGGGCAGAGGTTAAGTGAGAGGAGACTGTGCCACCGTGCTCCAGCCTGGGTGACAAGAGTGAAACTCCATCTCAAGCCGGCCACGGTGGCTCAAGCCTGTAATCCCAGCACTTTGGGAGGCCGAGGCGGGTGGATCACGAGGTCAAGAGATCGAGACCATCCTGGTCAACATGGTGAAACCCCGTCTCTACTAAAAATACAAAACGTTAGCTGGGCATGGTGGCATGTGCCTGTAATCCCAGCGACTCAGGAGGCTGGGGCAGGAGAATTGCCTGAACCCAGGAGGCGGAGGTTGCGGTGAGCCGAGATCGCGCCATTGCACTCCAGCCTGGGTAACAAGAGTGAAACTCCGTCCCCAAAAAAAAATAAGAGAATTACAGGGCCTTGGTTTGGGAATGCTACTAAGGAAGATAAATAGAGAAAATCCCTCAAATCCTCCTTCTTTTTTGGCTATAGAAAGTGAATATATTACCATAAGCAAATGGTGACTTGCATGTATTTGTCAAAACATCAGCTCCCCTTTTTTTGCAGGGTCTAGAATTTGTAACAGTGGACATCTCTGTTCTGTATCCTTTGAATGTCCAAGTTTAATGCTAAATTTTATGAGGTGGAACTTTGCACTTTCTAGAAATGTTTACATATGGTTATTTATCATGAAAATATTTAAATGACATGTTTATTGTCTGACAGGGATAGATACTTCAGCTTTTCATGTTGAAGTATAAAATTAAGTGTTTTATAATTTTTTTTAAACACTGTGTTTTAGTGATTTTTCCCTTTTCTTCAAACACTGATCTTACGTATTTATTTAGCGTCTCACTCTGTTGCCCAGACTGGAGTACAATGGCGTAATCTAGGCTTACTGCAAACTTCGCCTCCCTGGTTCAAGCAATTCTCCTGCCTCAGCCTTCCAAGTAGCTGGGACTACACACTGGTCATTTTAGAATTTAAAACTAAGTGAATAACTCTGACTGGGAAGTGTAAGCCTGAACTCAGTGACTCCAACCAAGCTAAGGATAGTTTTGCCTGCAAAGGGAGATGATTGAAGGAGCAGCCAATTCTGCCTGAGGAGCCTCCCCTGTAGATGTTCCAGCCTGCTCACAATAGCCATGGACAGAGCCTTTATACTTAGAGGAGCTACAGAGTTCTAAAAAGCTGGAAATCCACAGGCAGATGCAGTTGGTATTGGAATGAAAGTGGTGTTGAGGAGCTCGGAGGATGAAGTTGTTATTGTTTTAGGGCTATTTCTAGATTTTATAAAATAAGACAAATTCAGATTTAGATAAGAAGTTAATTGGCTGGACGCGATGGCTCATGCCTGAAATTCCAGCACTTTGGGAGGTCGAGGCAAGTGGATCATGAGGTTAGGAGTTTGAGACCAGCCTGGCCGAGATGGTAAAATACCGTCTCTACTAAAAATACAAATATTAACCAGGCATGATGGCATGTGCCCGTAATCCTAGACTTGCGAGGCTGAGGCAGGAGAATCGCTTGAACCCAGGAGGCAGAGGCTTCAGTGAGTCGAGATTACACCATTGCACTCCAGCCTGGGCAACAAGAGCTAAACTCCATCTAAAAAAATAAAGTTATTCGATTTTAACAAAGTATTTCAACAAGGGGATAGCACCAACTATATAAGATCTCAGAGGATCTCAAATGTTAGGCAGAAAGGGGCTTTCTGGGCCAGGTGCAGTGGCTTATGCCTGTAATCCCAGCACTTTGGGAGGCCAAGGTGGGTGGATCACCTGATGTCAGGAGTTCAAGACAGCCTGACCAAAATGGAGAAACCCTGTCTCTACTAAAAATACAAAATTATCCAGGTGTGGTGGTGCATGCTTGTGATCCCAGCTACTCAGGAGGCTGAGCAGGAGAATCGCTTGAATCTGGGAGACAGAGGTTGCGGTGAGCCAAGATCGCACCATTGCAAGCACTCCAGCCTGGGCAACAAGAGCAAAACTCCATCTCAAAGCAAAACAAAACAAAAAAAAAACAAAAAAAAAACAAAAAAAAAAAAAGGAAAGAAGAAGAAGAAAGGAGTTCTGAGAACAGATTCCCTGCCCCCACCTGCTACCACCACATGATTTCCACCGACTCATGAAGATACTCACTAGGAATGGATGTGGCCACACCCTTCACAAAACAAGACTTGACCCTCAGAACTTAACGCCTATAGTCCTTTAGCCTCTAGAATTTCTCACAAAAACTCCCACAAGTGCCTAGAGAATTCCTGGCTTATCTGTACCCCAGATGCTGAAACAGCAGCAGCAATCTGGTTCCTCCATCTCCTGAGGCTTCTGGACCACCAGTCATAACTTCCTCTGCCTGCATGGACACAGGAATAATATGTCAGAACATAGCCCTGCCTGGGTCGGTATCTGTAGCATAGGCCAGTCCTCCTAGCTACAGTGCACTGTCCCCCATTCACTGGTCCTTGATAGCACCTTTCCCTCTTCTGCCTTTTACTTCCCCACAAACCCTTTTTGATGTGCATAGTGTGCCCAACGCCAGCCCTCAGTTGTCTGAATCCAGCAACTGCTAGAATTCAAATGCCTGTGAGTTCAAGAGGATGGCCCTAGACCTGGCTGTTGTAAGAACAGATACAAATTAGATATAATTCCCTTCTTGAAAATAAAGGAAGATATTTTTCTGTTTCCTTTTCTTAAAGCATTTACTTTAGTAAACTTATATATATATATATATTTTTTTTTTTTTCTGCCTAATTGAGATATATGGAAATTAGTCTTAACTGCTAAATAGGTCTTTTTGCAGTATTTTTGACTCAGGACTGTCTTTATTTAGGACCTGGAAATGATTTAAGATGTAAATAACAACAACAACAAAAAAAATAGAGCCTTTTTCTACATTTTTGGTTGAAAAATAGCTTGGGCTAGGTGCAGTGGCTCATGCCTGTAATACCAGCACTCTGGGAGGCTGAGCTGGGTAAATCACAAGATCAGGAGTTTGAGATCAGCCTGGCCAACATGGTGAAACTCCATCTCTACCAAAAAATCCAAAAAATTAGTCGGACATGGTGGCATGCACTTGTAATCCCAGCAACTTGGGAGGCTGAGGCAGAAGAATCACTTGAACCCAGGAAGTGGAGATTGCAGTGAGCTGAGATCACGCCATTGCACTTCAGCCTGGCAGCCTGGGTGACAGGGCGAGACTTTGTCTCAAAAAAAAAAAAAAAAAAGGAGCTTACCTTTAGCATGCACCTGACTCCAAGTTTCAAAGCTACCTCTTATGAAGACATAAGTTAATTTTTTCTTTGAATATAACCAATTCGCAACCAGAGATGACCTCCAATTTTCAGGGGAATATAGAATAAACTGTATGTGACAAATGGTGCTTCAAATCTTGTACTTGAGAACTAATTATGGTAGCTATTTGCAATTTTGTGTCTGCAATTTCTTAGCAGTTTGCTGATAATGCCTTCACATTTTATTTTATTTTATTTATTTATTTTTTTTTGAGACGGAGTTTCGGTCTTGTTACCCAGGCTGGAGTGCAATGGCGCGATCTCGGCTCACCGCAACCTCCGCCTCCTGGGTTCAGGCAATTCTCCTGCCTCAACCTCCTGAGTAGCTGGGATTACAGGCACGTGCCACCATGCCCAGCTAATGTTTTGTATTTTTAGTAGAGACGGGGTTTCACCATGTTGACCGGGGTGGTCTCGATCTCTTGACTTCGTGATCCACCCGCCTCAGCCTCCCAAAGTGCTGGGATTACAGGCTTGAGCCACCGCGCCCGGCTATGCCTTCACATTTTAGTGTAAATGTGTAATAAAACAATTTTCTTTCTGTTCTGCCATTGTGGATAGTTTTTGTTTTTGTTTTGTTTTGAGGCTACAGATAATTTTGTTTTTAATGACATTTCATTGCCAAAAATTACTAGACAGGATATGAACACATAATGTGCCCACCTGGCTTCACTCTGTCTGAATCTCCCTCATGGGCTTCCAGTCACAACCCACCATTGTGCAGCATAGTTCACACTGCCCTCAACATCCGCAGGCAGAATAGCCTTTCTGCCTATTTGGGATTTATGATCTTTAATAGTGCAGTTTGATCAGATTTCTACAAAAAAAAATGTCTATAGGGCTGCAATCAGCTATTCCGGCTCTATCTTTTCATCCCTCTAGCACTTCAGATGTGAAACTCATTCACATATCAGATGGCCTGAAAACGCAACCAGGTTCACACATTTGCATTGAGAAGACCTGAGAATCTAAACATTTTGCTCACTCTTTTGCCCAGATGCCCATGTATGTGTCAAGGGTGCCTGTGACTTGCTTCTCTGCACCTCCAAAATCTAAATCTGCAGTTCCAGCTTTTGAGTCCATGTGTCTGTGTTAGAGCTGCCTTTATGTAGGGATTTCTCCTCCGTTTTTTCCTCTCCTTACTGTAATGCCCAGAATACATAACCATGTTAATGGTACCTAGAATCTAAACGTAAGGGCTGACATCCACCTGGAATTCACAAGACAGAGCCAGGCTTTGAATCTTGTCCAGTGAGCTGCTGCAGTTGTGTGAGGGCTCCTGGTGTAAAGTAAATGTGGTGGGAGGATTTATAGGTGTAAAGAAGCATCGTAGCAGAGGGAGTGCAGGGCTCCGACTGTCCAGAGCCATGAATGCAAATACATATTGCAAGTGTAAATTGTATTTCTGGGGAAGGGTATTGTTCCTGTACCCAGCAATTAGCTGAACAGGTATAAATAATATCAGATCTGGGTCAAAAACAGAGGCTGTTCTATTTTTTATTCTGTCCCCACAGAGTCAGCCTGAGTCTCCTGTGCTTGAATAACCTTGGAACATCACCCCAGGGCCACTGCAGACGCTCTCACTAGCACCTAGGAGTCTTTGAGACATTTGGGGATGCCCTATGTAGACGGGGTTCAGGCTGACAACAGAGTCTAACCTTCCTTCCATCTCAGAGAAAAAATGAATAATCCAGGGCTAGTTTCTCCCCTCACAAAAGGAATCTTCTGTGGGAGGCTAAGGTGGAAGAATCACTGAAGCTTGAGAAGGCGGAGGCTGCAGTAAGCTGTGATGGTGCCACTACCCTCCAGCCTGGGCAACAGAGTGAAACCCTGCCACAAACAAGCAAACAACAGATATATTATGCCCTACTCATGGTAGGAAGCAATATTAGCAGAATACAGCATTTAAAATTTTTTTAAATTTATTTTTTATTTTTTTGCTTTTTGAGACAGAGCCTCACTCTGTCACCCAGGCAGGAGTGCAGTAGTGTAATCTCAGCTCACTGCAACCTCGGACTTCAGGTTCAAGGTGATTCTCCTGCCTCAGCCTCCCAGGTAGCTAGGATTACAGGTGTGCGCCACCATGCCCAGCTAGTGTTTGTATTTTTAGTAGAGACGTGGTTTCACCATATTGCCCAGGCTGGTCTTGAACTCTTAATTTTACATGATCCACCTACCTCAGCCTCCCAAAGTGCTGGGATTACAGGAGTGAATCGCTGTGCCCAGCCTTATTTTTTAATTTTAATCTATTTATTTATCTGTTTTGAGGCCAGGTTATACAACTGTCTAAGTTTTGTATTTTTGGTAGAGATGAGGTTTTACCGTGTTGCCAATGCTTGTCTCCAACTCCTGGGTTCAAGTGATTCACCTACCTTGGAAAGTGCTGGGATTGCAGGTGTGATTCATTTCACCTGGCCTCATTTTTTTTTAATTGCTTGCATTCCTTAACGTTTTATGGCAGAGTTTTTGGTTTGTCTAAGCTTATTCTAAGTAGACATTTAGGATGTCAGCTTCTGGCCTCATGGACTTGGAGCTTACAAGTTTTCTGGTTTATCACAGCACCATACATATAAGGTATAGACAAATTATAACGTTTTAAAATAAGAAATTTTGTTATAAAGAAATACAGCTATGTACCCCAAACACACAAACAATTGCTTTAGAAATTTTCCTTTTTTTTTTTTTTTTTTTTTGAGACGGAGTTTCGCTCTTGTTACCCAGGCTGGAGTGCAATGGCAGGATCTCGGCTCACCACAGCCTCCGCCTCCTGGGTTCAGGCAATTCTCCTGCCTCAGCCTCCTGAGTAGCTGGGATTACAGGCACACGCCACCATGCCCAGCTGATTTTTTGTATTTTTAGTAGAGACGGGGTTTCACCATGTTGACCAGGATGGTCTCGATTTCTTGACCTTGTGATCCACCCGCCTCGGCCTCCCAAAGTGCTGGGATTACAGGTGTGAGCTACTGCACCTGGTCAATTATCAGGTTTATTATTATTATTATTTTGAGATGGAGTTTTGCTCTTGTTGCCCAGACTGGAGTCCAATGGCATGATCTCAACTCACTGCAGCCTCTTCCTCCTGGATTCAAGCGATTTTCCTGTGTCAGCCTCCCTAGTAACTGGGATTACAGGCATGTGCCACCACATCCAGCTAACTTTTGTATTTTTAGTAGAGATGGGGTTTCTCCATGTTGGTTGGGCTGGTCTTGAATTCCTGACCTCAGGTGATCTGCCTGCCTCAGCTTCCCAAAGTGTTGGGATTACACTGCTCCAGGTTTTATCAGTTTTTAATAAAGATGTCTCACCATGTGGCCCCCAGGGTAGTCCCCATCTCTTGGGCTCCAGGTATCCTCTCACCTTTGCCTACCAAAGTGCTGGGATTATAGGCATGAGTCACTGGGGATGGTCTAGTCATATTTATTTTTTAAATTTTTTTTGTGATGAATTTTCCCTCCTTTGGCCCAGGCTGGAGGGCAGTGGCACAATCTTGGCTCACTGCAACCTCCGCCTACAGGGTTCAAGCAATTCTCCTGCCTCATCCTCCCAAGCAGCTGGGATTACAGGCATGTGCTACCATACCTGGCTAATTTTGTGTTTTTAGTAGAAATGGGGTTTCATCATGTTGGTCAGGTTGGTCCCGAACTCCTGACCTCAGGTGATCCACATGTGTCGGCCTCCCAAAGTGCTGGGATTACAGGCATGAGCCACCACACCTGGTCGGTCATATTTTTATGTGTTGATTTTTTTCAGTCCAGATGTATAATCTCACCCCTGGACATTCCTGCCAGTGTGATTATAACATACGACTTTACCCAGAACCAGAGTGAGTTGATGCTCCTGCCTGGGCCCAGCCCACAGAAGGGATTGTGACATATCACCCAGGTGATGTGACTATTCTACTGCCTTGGCACTGTGCACAGTGGGCATTGTGACATATCGCTGGGTCTTGTACCCAGGTGGTGTGGATCTTCTCTCCAGCCTTGGCTCTTCCACAGGGGGCATTGTGTCATATCACTGAACCCCACACCCAGGTTATGTGACTCTCCTCCCTGTGCCCTGCCCATGTGGGCCATTGTGACATATTGCTGGGTCTAACACAGGTGAGGTAACTCTACTGCCTAGGCCCTGCCTACAGAGGACATTGTGACATTCCTGCACCCATCATACAGGTAATGTGGGTCTCTTCTCCTCCCTTGTTCTTGCTCACAGAAGGGATTGTGACATATCACTGGGTCCAGCATCTAGCTAACATGACTTTTCTCTTCCTAGATTTTTCCGGCAGGGAATATTGTGACATGTCACTGGGCCTAATACTAAAGTGACATTACTCTTTTGTCATGCCACTGCCCTCAGAAGGCATGGTGATATATTGCTGGGCCCAGAACAAATGTGATATGAGATTCCTACCTGGACCCTGCCTGTAAGGTCCATCGTTAACATATCTGGGACCCTTTGACTATTTTATTTTATTATTCATTTGAATTCTATTTTTGAGACAGAGTCTCACTCTGTCACCCAGGCTGGAGTGCAGTGGTGCGATCTCAGCTTACTTCAATCTTTGCCTCCGGGGTTCAAGTGATTCTCCTGCCTCAGCCTCCTGAGTAGCTGAGGCCACAGGTGTGTGCCATCATGCCTGGCTAATTTTTCTATTTTTAGTAGAGACAAGGTTATCACCATATTGGCCAGGTTGGTCTCAAACCCCTGTCCTCAGCCATTCTGCCCGCCTCAACCTCCCAATGTGCTGGGATTACAGGTGTGAGCCATTGCACTTGGCCCCCTTTGACTATTTTATGTGACTCTTCTCTCTTACCTGGATGTTGCCCAAAAAGAGATTGTGACCTATCGTTGGGCCCAGCACCCAGGTGAAGTAACTCTTCTCTCCTGCCTGGCCCTTGCCCACAGAAGAGAGAGTGATTTATTGCTGAGATTAGCATACAGGTGATAGGATTCTTCTGCTGGCTCCCAGAAGCCACTGTAACATATACCTGGGCTCATAACTGAGATTATGGCTCTCTTCTCCTGTGACCTGGCCACAGTGGGGACTGTGACATATTGCTTAGCCAAGCACCTACATGATATGACTCTTTTCTTAGCCTGAGCTCTGCCCACTGCAGCAATTTTGACACATAGCTGGGCCCACCTTAAAGGTGATGTAACTCCACATTTCCACCTGAGCCCTACCTATGAGGGGCACTGTGGCTTATCTCTGATACCCTTAATTGGGTGATGTGACTCTTTTTTTTTGTTTTTGTTTTTGTTTTTGAGATGGAGTTTCACTCATGTTACCCAGGCTGGAGTGCAATGGCGCGATCTCGGCTCACTGCAACCTCCGCCTCCCAGGTTCAGGCAATTCTCCTGCCTCAGCCTCCTGAGTAGCTGGGATTACAGGCACGCATGCCCAGCTAATTTTTTGTATTTTTAGTAGAGACGGGGTTTCACCATGTTGACCAGGATGGTCTCGATCTCTTGACTTCGTGATCCACCCGCCTCGGCCTCCCAAAGTGCTGGGATTACAGGTTTGAGCCACCGCGCCCGGCCCTGTTTTGTTTTTTTTTTTTTTTGAGACACAGTCTGGTTCTGTCATCCATAATTTAGAAGATGTGGCTCTCTTGCCCTGGAATGGGTACTGTGACATATTGCTGAACTCATTACATAGGTGCTGTGACTCTCTTGCATGGACCCTTCCCATAAGTGGTAGTGTGACATATTGCTGAGCCCAGTACATAAGTGATGTGACCATTCTCTATGGCTTGGGATTTGCTCAAGCAGGCATTGTGATGTGTTGCTGGGTTCATCACCAATGTGTTGTGACTCCTCTTCTGCCTAAGCCCTGTGTGCATTGAGTGTTGCGACATAGGCATGGATTTAGCACCTAGGTGATACAACTTTATGTCATGGGAACTGCCCACAGAAGTATTATGACACATCTCCTTTCCATCACCTCGGTGATGTGACCTTTTATTTGTACTGTTTCTCGCATATTTTGCGTATAGTGACCTATCACGGAGTTCAACATGCATGAGATGGGAAGCTTCTGCCTGAGCCTAGCAGATAAGTGGCCTTGTGACGTATCTTTGCATTTATTATCTTGGACATTTAACCCCCTTTCTGCCTGCACCCTGACCACTGGGAAGATTGTAATGAATCACTGGGCTCAGCAATCAGATGATGTGTTTTTCCTGCCTTGTCCTTGCCCACAGATCGTTGTAACATATCACAGTGCCTAGCATCCAGGTGATGTGACTCTGCTGACTGTACTCTGCTTTCAGGAGGAGATTTTCACATATCCCTAATCAAGCACCCAGGTGGTGTGACACTTCTGCCCTGTCCCTGCCCTCAGAGAAGATTGTGACATGTCACTTCCCCAAAACGCAGGTGATGTGAGTCTACTGGTCAGTTCCTAATCAGTTATGGGATTGTGATGCATATCTTGTCCAAACTTACAGGTGCAATAATGAGTCTCATACCTCAAAACAACCAATAGCAGATATACTGTCTCTCACAGCTAGGGGAAGGAAAATGAGCAGTGTCTTGGGTCTCCTCTTTGTATGAAGGCCATAAAGAATTAACACTTTCTCACATACTGTGTAAAGTTGTCAAGAGGTACAAAGAATGTCCTAACATAACTCAGCACACAGGGGAGGTTGTGACACTTATATGCATAGCCTGCTAACAGTAGAGACTGTCATTCTTCCACACACACAGAGCTCACTGTTGAGTCTCTGAATCTCTTATGCAGAAAGTTGGAAAATTGAATCTCATATGTTAATTTGATCCATAGAAAAATTAGTGTCTCTGAGACCAAGATTCAGCACACCTAGGAATTGGTGACTTCACTAAAATGACACAATTTGCAGGAGGGATTGAGGTTCTCATATACAAGTCCAGACCATCATTGAAATTATCACTCATGTACTTACACCCAACACACAGAGGGTATTATGTCTCATACCTAGAACTAAGAAATGTGTGAAATTGTTAATCTCATACCTCGACCTTAATTCAAGTGTGTTTGTGACATACACCTTTTTTTTCGCACCTGAGTAATTTGACTTTCCTGCCTGGGCCCAGCATACAGATGGGATTGTGCTATATTGCTGGACCCAGCATTTAGGTGATGAGAGTCTACTCTCATTTCACAGAGGGTGTCGGACAGAGGGCATTGTCACAGAGGACAAGGGAGGATTGTGGCATATCACTGGACCCAGCACCTAGGTGATGTGATTCTCCCGTTTTTCCTGGGCCTTGCATATTTTGGGCATTGTGAAATATTACTAGGTCCACCACCTATGGGATTGCATGCTCCTTCCTAGGCTCTGCCCACAGGGACCTTGTGACATATGTCTGTATCCATGACCTAAAAGATGTGATACTTCTTGCCTGAACCCTGCCTTGCACAGGAAAGATTGTGACATATTCCTGGAAGCAGACACCAGGTGATGTGGCTCTTCTGCCTCTGTCTTGCCCCCAGGGAGCATTGTGACATACTGCTGAGCCCAGGACCCAGGTGCTGTGACTCTGTTGCCTATGCTGTGCTTTCAGGAGAGAACTGTAACATATCGCTGGCTGACCATCCGGGTGATGTGACACTCCTGTTTGGTTCCTTCCCTCAGGGATGATTGTGAGATATCCTTGGCTGAAATCCCAGGTGATGTGACTCTCCTGCTAATTCCCTACCTGCAGGCTAAATGGTGACATATACTATAGTCAGCTTGTAAGTGCGATGATGACTCTCATACCTCTAGTCAACTATTAGAAGAAATAGTGTCTCTCATAGCTCGACTTAGATAAATGAGTCACATCCTTAGTCTTCTCTTTTTATGAAGGTCATAAAGAATTGCCACACTCCACGTATCATATAATGTCCTTGAGTGCTCTGAAGAGTATTATCCCAGGGTACGGCACAGAGGTAAGACTGTTTCTTATATGCCCACCTCACCCACCATTAGGATTATCACCTTCACACATGGAAAGAGCCCACTGCTGAAGTCTTGGATCTCACACGCAAACACTGTGCACAGTTGGAATTGTGACTGTCATATGTGAGCCTCCAGCCACAGATGAGATGGTGACACATTTCTAAACTCAGAACATAGCAGATGAGGACTCTACTATCTAAACCAACCAACTGGAGAGATGTTGACTCTAATACCTGGGATGAGGGCCACAGTATGGTCATGGGTGCTTACCAACATGATTATAGAGTAACTTGTGACTCTCATTTATACTGGATATAAAGTCTTTGAGTAGTACAGAGAGTGTACTAGCCGGACACCGTGGCTCACACCTGTTATCCCAGCACTTTGGACGGCTGAGGAGGGTGGATCATGAGGTCAGAAGTTCAAGACCAGCCTGGCTGACATGGTAAAACGCTGTCTCCACTAAAAATGCAGTAAATTAGCTGGGCATGGTGCTGGGTGTCTGCTGGGTCTGTCCTGCAGACCCTGGCCGCTGGATGAAGTGAGTGCTCAGACACAGGTATACAGTGTAAGAGCAGTTAGGTGACAGCCCAGCTCTAGGGGCCAGACAGCAGCCCCAAGAAGCTGGAGCTGCTTGCTTTTATTCAGAGCAGGCATAATGCCAAAAACCTGGAGACAACACAACCTGTAGGTAATTAACATTTATTGTTCCTGGGCCGGGCGCAGTGGCTCACGCCTGTAATCCCAGCACTTTGGGAGGCCGAGGCAGGTGGATCACGAGGTCAAGAGATCAAGACCATCCTGGTCAACATGGTGAAACCCCGTCTCTACTAAAACTACAAAAAATTAGCTGGGCATGGTGGTGCGTGCCTGTAATCCCAGCGACTCAGGAGGCTGAGGCAGGAGAATTGCCTGAACCCGGGAGGCGGAGGTTGCGGTGAGCCGAGATCGCGCCATTGCACTCCAGCCTGGGTAACAAGAGCGAAGCTCTGTCTCAAAAAAAAAAAAAAAAAAAATTTATTGTTCCCCTTTCAGGGAATGTCCCTCACATGAATGATCGAAGATAAGTTCTTGGTCAATATAAGGAAACAAGCCCGTTTAAGATAAATTTCTCTACCCTCCGTTGTACCTACTCCTTGCCCTCTATCTCAGGGTTATAGAACCACTGCCTTCAGCTATTCTCCCCCAAGACTCTGCAAAACCTTCTAACCTTTCAGAAGGTTTGCCTCCTTTCACTATAGTTTTTCCCTCCACTCTGACCAATCTCTCACAGGCGCCTGTCATTCCGGCTACTCAGGAGGCTGAGGCAGGAGAATCGCTTCAACCTGGGAGGTGGAAGTTGCAGTGAGCCAAGACTGCACCACTGAACTCCAGCCCAGGCCACAGTGCAAGCCTTTGTCTCAAAAAAAACCCAAAACAAACAACAACAACGAAAAAACCAGCACACAGAGGAGACTTCTGCAGTTACATGAACGTCCATGAAACAGTGTACATCATCTTCTGACATAAACACAGCCCATTTTTGAAGTTCTGAATCTCACACGTAGAGGAAGTCAAAGGTGGAAAATTTGACTCCGTAGGTGGATCCAGTCCTCAGGTGAGTTGGTGACACTCAGAGCAAGATTCAGCACACCTATGACGCTGTGACTTCACTAATTATACAGAGTCCACAGGAGGAGTAAAGGCTGTCAGGTACAAATTTAGTCCACCCTTGAGATTGTAACTCCTGTTCTTAGGCACAACATATAGGAAGGGTTAACTTCCTATACCTAAAACTGGAACATGTGTGGGATTGTTAATTTCATCCCTGCACCTTCCTGCAGGTTTAATTGTAATATTTTTCTTTGTCCAGAACCCGAGTGATCTGACTCTCTTGCCTAAGACTAGCCCACAGATGGAATAGTGACATATTGCTGAACCCAGAACTTAGGGAATGTGGCTCTATTTTTCTGCACTGGTGCTGTTCACAGGGGACATTGTGACATATCACTGGGCCTTGCACTTAGGTGAGGTAAGTCTCCTCCCCTGCCTTGTACTACTCACAGAAGGCATTGTGACATATCTCTGGGTCCCATGCCCAGGTTATGTGACTCTCCTGCCTGTCCTCTGACCACATAAGCAATTGTGACATATTGCTGGGTCTGACACCCTGGTAATGCAGCTCTACTGCCAGCAAGCAGCATTATGACATATATTTTCACTCATCACCCAGGTGATGTGACTCTCTTCTCCTACCTGGTCCCTGCTCACAGGAGGAATTGTGACATATCACTTCGCTCAGCACCAAACAAGTGTGATTTTTCTTTCATCCTAAGTTCTGCTGGCAAGGAAGATTGAGACATATTGTGAGGCTCTACACTAAAGTGACATTACTGTTTTGCCTTGGCCTGGATCTCAAAAGGCATTGTGACATATTGATGGGCCCCGTGACAAGGCGACATGAGTCTCCTGTATGGGCCCTGACAACAGAACATTGTGACATACCTTTAAGAGCATCAACTATTTGATGTGACTCTCCTTTTTTTTTTTTTTTTTGAGACGGAGTTTCACTCTTGTTACCCAGGCAATGGCACGATCTCGGCTCACCGCAACCTCCGCCTCCTGGGTTCAGGCAATTCTCCTGCCTCAGCCTCCTGAGTAGCTGGGATTACAGGCACGCACCACCATGCCCAGCTAATTTTTTGTATTTTTAGTAGAGACGGGGTTTCACCATGTTGACCAGGATGGTCTCGATCTCTTGACCTCGTGATCCACCCGCCTCGGCCTCCCAAAGTGCTGGGATTACAGGCTTGAGCCACCGCGCCCGGCCTGACTCTCCTTTTATACCAAGGCTTTTCTCATATTAGAGATTGTGACATACCATCTGGCCCAGAAATCAGGTGATGTATTTCTCCTGCCTGAGCGTTGCTCACAGAGAATACTGCGATATGTCACTGGTCCCAGCACCCAGGTGATGTGACTCTACTGTCTGTGTCCTGCTTTCAGGAGGAAATTTAACATATCCCTCACTGAGCACCAAGGTTTTAACTCTTCTGCCTGGTGCCTGCTCTCAGAGAAGATTGTGACATATCCCTGGCCTATTACTTAGATGATATAACTCTCCTGCTCGCTTCCTACCCACAGGGGAGATTGTGACATATATCTTTGTTCAGATCATTGGTGCAATATTGACTCTCATATCTGAAATCAACCAATAGGAGACATACTATCTCTCATGTGGGCTTAGGAAAATGGGTAAGATTCTGGCTCTTTCCAGAGAGAAAGAAGGAAGTAGGAAGGTCAGAGAAAATTACACTCTCTCACGTATTGTATAAAGCCCTTGGTGGTACAGAGAGTGCCATAACAGGGTCCAGAAAACAGATGAGATTGTATTTTATGTGTGCACTTTACCAACTGTTAAGATTGTCACCCTCATTCATGGACAGAGCCTACTGGTGAAGTCTTAAATCTTGCAGGTGAATGCAGTGCAGCATTGAAATTGTGACTGCCATATGTGAACATTCAGGCAACAGCTGAGGTGGCGACTCATTAGTAAGCCTAGCTTATAGGCAGGTGACAACTCTCATATCTGAACCCAGCCATTACAGAGATGTTAACTTATATCTGGGCATAGAGCCACAGGTACGATCATGAGTCCATACCAGCACAAATGTCTCACAAAAGATTGCGACTTTCAGGAAAACCTTATAAATTCCTCAGGTGGTACACAGAATGTTCTAACTGGGCTTAGCTTACAGTTGAGGTTCTGACACTCATGCACAATGACAATAAACATTGTCATCTTTTTATATGAACACAGTCTACTGGTGTTTCTGAATCTCATATGCAGAGACAGTCGCAAATTGGAAAATTTACTCTCATAAGTGAATCCAGTCCAAAGGTAAGTTGGTGACTTTCAGACGAAGATTGAACACACCTGTTAGTCTGTGATTCCACTAAGGTGACACAACCAATAAGAGGGATTGAGTCATTCAGTAATTCAATTGATTCTAAAAATTGTGACTTGTGTACTTAGACCCAACATACAGGAGGTGTTGACTCTTGTACAAAGATTTGGAGTATGTACAGGATTGTTAATCTTATCCCTCGTCTTTCCTGCAGATGTGATTTTGATATACAAATTCTTCCCAGCACGTGAGTAATGAGATTCTTCAAAACTGGCCCACCCTACAAGTAGAATTGTGCCATACTGCTGGACCCAGCACGTACGTGGTGTAAGTCTATTCTCCTGCCTTGGTGCTACTCTAAAAAGACATTGTAACATATCTCAGAGCCTTGCACCCAGGTAATGTGCGTCTCCTCTCTTGCCTTGGTGCTGCACACAGAAGTGGGATAAGTACAGGATTGTTAAATCTCGTCTTTGACCTTCCTGCACCTGTGATTGTGACACGTGCCTCTGTGTAGAACCTGAGTGAGTTTACTCTCCCGCTTGGATTTAAGCCACAGATGGAA
Source organism: Sapajus apella (assembly GCF_009761245.1). Lineage (NCBI taxonomy): Eukaryota > Metazoa > Chordata > Mammalia > Primates > Cebidae > Sapajus > Sapajus apella. The sequence continues at coordinate 258,178 of NW_022437166.1, read as the reverse complement.
TTGTGACATATTGCTGGACCAGAAACTAGGTTATGTGACTCTATTCTCTTGCCTCTGTGGTTTCACATGGGGCATTGTGACATATCACTGGGCCTTGCAACCAAGGGATGGGAGTTTTCTCTCCTGGTTTGGTGCTGTCCACGGTGAGTGTTGTGAAGTATTGCTGCCATCCCACCTAGGTTATGCTACTCTCCTGCCTCTGCTTTGCCCACATGAGTCACTGTGACGTATTGCTGGGTCTAAAACCCAGGTAATGTAACTCTTGTTTGGGTTCTGCCTGCAGGAGCCATTGTCACATATCTCTGTGCTCATCACCCAGGTGATGTGACTCCCTTTTTCTGCCTACTTCCTTCTCACAACAGTAACATCGCTAGGCCCAGTTCCTAGCTGGTGTGACTCTTTTCTTCTTTGTGGGATCCACCTGCAGCAGAGATTGTAATATACCTCTGGGTCAGCAGCACACTGATGTTACTGTTTTGCACTGGGCCTACCCTCAGAAGGCACTGTAACATATTCATGAGCCCAATGCCAAGTTGATGTGTGTCTCTAGCCTGGGCCCTGCCATCAGGGGGCATTGTGACATATCTCTTGGCCCATTAGATGTTCGATGTTATCTCCTCCCCTCTTTTACCCTATGTTTTCCTATAAGAGACATGGTCACATGTTCCTGGGCCCAGCACATAGGTGATGTCTTCCTGAGACCTGTCCATATAGGGATTGTGATATATCGCGTGGCCCAGTACTTCCTTGATGTGACTTTCCTGTCATGCCTAGGCCCTGTTCACAGGTATGATTGTGACACATAGCTTGGCCTAGCCCCTTGGTTATGTGACTCTCCTCTTATTCTCCAGTCATTTTGACAGGGGGCATTCTGACATATTGCTGGACTGAGAACCTAGGTGATGTGACTCCCCTCTACTGCTTGAAATATACCCAAAAAGAGAGTTTGATATATTACTTGGCCAGGATCCTAGGTGGTGTTACTCTTTTCTTCTGCCTAAGCCCTGCATACATTATGTATTTTGACACATCACTGGGGCCAACATCTAGGTGATATAACTCTCCTGCATGGGTTTTGCCTGCAGGGGTATGATGATGATCTTTTCATTCATCACCCAGGTGGTGCGACTCTCCACTTATGCCTGCACCTTGATGAAAGAGGAATTGTGACGTATACCTGGATCTAGCACTTAAGTGATGTAACTCGCCTTTATTGCCAAGGTATGGAATATTATGAGTATTGTGACATTTCTCTGAGTCCAACACCTAGGGGATGAGAGGCTCCTGCCTGGGCCCTGCCAACCGGAGGCTTTGTGGCAAGTGTCTGGCCTCATTACCTAGAAAGAGGTGACTTTCCTCTTCTACCTGCTTTCTTCCCACAGGGAAGATTCTGACATCACTGAACCCAACAATTAGAAGATGTTTCTCAGGCCTGGTGTGGTGGCTCATGTCTATAATCCCAGCACTTTTGGAGGCTGAGGGAGGTGGATCATGAGGTCAGGAGTTTGAGACCAGCATGATCAACATGGGGAAATCCCATCTCTACTAAAAATAGAAAAATTAGCTGGGCTTGGTGGCAGGCACCTGTAATCCCAACTACTGGAGAGGCTGAGGCAGGAGAATCATTTGAACCTGGGAAGTGGAGGTTGCAATGAACTGAGATTGTACTATTGCACTTCAGACTGGGTGACAATGCAAGATTGCACATCAAAAAAAAAAGGAGGAGGAGGAGAAGGAGGAGGAAGAGGAGGGGGAGGAAGAAGACATAGTTTCTCTCCTGTCTAATCCTTGCCCACAGGAACATTGTGACATATCCTTGGGCTCAGCACCCAGGTGATGGGACTCTGCCACCTGTTCCCTGTCTACTTAGGCTATTGTGAGGTATAGCTGGATTCAATACCCAGGTGATGTAACTCTCCTGCCAGGCCACTGCCTTCCAGGGATATTTTGATATAGCTTTGTGCCAATCACCCAGGAGGTGTGACTCTTTTCACTTGCCTGCTCCTTATTCACTGGTGGATAATAATATCTATGGCTGGTTTTAACACTGAGCTGATGTGACTTGTCTCTTCTTCCTAGATTCTGACTGCAAAAAAAACTGACATATCACTAGGCCCATCAGCAGTTATTTAGCCTGGCCCTGCCCTTAAAAGACATTGTGACATATTGCAGTGCCCAGCACCAATGTGATTTGTCTCCTGCCTAAACCCTGCCTACTGGGGGCACTGTGACATATCTCTTGGCCCATCAACTATTTGATGTGACTCTTTTTTCTTACCTGGGTTTTGCCAGTAGTAGAGATTGTGACCTATCTTTGGGCCCGGCACCTAGATGTTGTGACTTTCCTCCCCTGCCTGCTCCATGCCCACAGAAAAGAGAGTGACTTATCGCTAGGCTCAACTCACAAGTGATTCAACTTTTCTGCATGACCCCAGCCCACAAGGCTTATTGTGACATCTCTAGGTCCAGCATCTAGATGATAATGACTTTCCTTTTCCTCCCTAGAACTGTCCAGAATGAGGATTGTGACACATCGCTTGGCCCTGCACCTATGTGATAGGACTCTCTTCTTTTCCCTGGGCCTATCAGTTCGGGTGATTGTGTCATAGCTTAGCTCAGCCCCTAGGTCATGTGGCTCTCCTGTTTTTCCTGAGTCCTACCCACAGAGGTCATTGCAACATATCTCTGAGCCCCTAATTTAGGTAATTTGACTCTCCTGCCTGAGTATTTCCCTCAGTAATTTTTGTGACATTTTTTGACTCAGCACCTGGGTAATGTGACTCTTCTCCACTGCTTGGACTCTGTCACAGAAGGTATTGTGATGTATCACTAGGCCTAACACCTAGGTGAAGATACTGTCTTCTGCCTGGACCCTGCATAAATTGTATATTTTGACATGTCACGGGGTTCAACACATGCGTGATTCAACTCTCTCACATGGACCATGGAGTTATTAGGACATTTATTTTTGTTCATCACCTAAGTGATATGACTTTTCTCATCCCTAAACCCTGACAAAAGGAATGATTGTGACATATCACTGAAACCAAAACTTAGGTGATGTGACTCTTCTGTCTAGCAGTCACACATTTTGGGTATTGTGACATTTCACTGGGCCAAACACCTAAAAAAATGAGAGACTTCTGCCTCAGTCCTGTTCACAGGAGTTCTTGTGACATATATCTGTACCCATTACACAAAAGATGTAATGCTTTTTACCTGCACTCTGCCCACAGGAAACATTGTGACACACTGCAGGGCCCAGCTACCAGGTTATGTGTCTCTCCTGGTTGTGCATAACTTTCAGGAGAAATTGTAGCATGTCACTGGTTGAAACCCAGATGATGTGACTCTCCTGCCTTGTCATAGCCCTCAGGGAAAAAATTTACATAGTATTGGCCCAGCATCTAGGTGATGTGGCTCTCCTGGGTGCTTTCTGCCAACAAGTTGGTTGGTAACATGTCTCGACCCAACTCACAGGTTTGATGATGACTCTAATGCCTTGTACTTGCCAATTGAAAAGATACTGTCTCTCACAGCTAGGCTTAGAAAAAGAAGTAAAGAAGCCGGGGGCAGTGACTCACGCCTGTAATCACAGCGCTTTGGGAGGCTGAGAGGCGGTAAATCACCTGAGGCTGGGAGTTCAAGACCAGCCTGACCAACATGGAGAAACCTCATCTCTACTAAAACTACAAAATTAGCTGGGTGTGGTGGTGCATGCCTGTAATCCCAGCTACTCTGGAGGCTGAGGCAGGAGAATCACTTGAACCCGGGAGGTGGAGGTTGCGGTGAGCCGAGATCATGTCATTGCACTCCAGCCTGGGCAATAGGAGAGGAACTCCGTCTCAAAAAGAAAGGAAAGGAGAGGCCGGGCATGGTGGCTCACGCCTGTAATCCCAGCACTTTGGGAGGCCAAGGCTGGTGGATCACGAGGTCAAGAGATCGAGACCATCCTGGTCAACATGGTGAAACCCTGTCTCTACTAAAAATACAAAAAATTAGCTGGGCATGGTGGCGCATGCCTGTAATCCCAGCTACTCAGGAGGCTGAGGCAGGAGAATTGCCTGAACCCAGGAGGCGGAGGTTGCGGTGAGCCAAGATCGCGCCATTGTACTCCAGCCCGGGTAACAAGAGCGAAACTCCGACTCAAAAAAAAAAAAAAAAGAAAG
>NW_022437166.1:248362-253909 GCF_009761245.1 Sapajus apella | reverse complement strand
AAAAAAAAAAAAAAAAAAGAAAGGAAAGAAAAAAAAAAAAAGAAAAAGAAGTAAAATCCCGGGTCTCCTCTCTGTATGAAGGTTATAGAGTATCACCACTCTCATATATTGTATAAAGCACTTGGATGGTACAGAACATGTCATCATAGGAACCAGCAAACAGGTTAGATCATGTTTCATGTAAGCACACCCTGCTAAGTTTTAGAACTGTCATCCTTACACATAGAAAAAGCCCCCTAAGAAAGTCATAATTCTCATCAAAAGACTCAGTCCACAGTTGAAATTGTGACCATCAAATGTGAACATGTGGCCACAGTTGAAATGGTGACTCATTTTTAAACCCAGCTCCTAGGTGGGTGAGGGCTCTCCTCTCTGGATCCAGCCAATTGGAAAGATGTTGACCACATAAGATCATGGGTCCAGAGCAGTGCAAAGTTCTCAGAGCAGGTTGCAGCTCTCATGCACACCATATACAGCCCTCAAGAGAGTGCCCTTACAGGGGCTAGCACACAGGTGAAATTGTGAAACATATTTATACCCAGTCAATAGCAAAGATTGTCATTTGCTTAAACACACTCTACTTTTGAGGTCCTGAATCTCACTTTTGGAGGCAGTTGAATGTTGGAAAATTGACTCTCATTTGTCCGCAGTTGGGTTAGTGACTCTTTTTTTTTTTTTTTGATATGGGGTTTTGCTCGTTACCCAGGCTGGAGTGCAATGGCGCGATCTCGGCTCACCGCAACCTCCGCCTCCTGGGTTCAGGCAATTCTCCTGCCTCAGCCTCCTGAGTAGCTGGGATTACAGGCACGCGCCACCATGCCCAGCTAATTTTTTGTATTTTTAGTAGAGACGGGGTTTCACCATGTTGACCAGGATGGTCTCGATCTCTTGACCTCGTGATCCACCCGCCTCAGCCTCCCAAAGTGCTGGGATTACAGGCTTGAGTCACCGCGCCTGGCGGGTTAGTGACTCTTTAACCAAAATTCACACCTTTGTGACTGTCACTTCACTAAGGAGCTTTATTTATTTATTTATTTAGATAATGGAGTTTTACTTTTGTTACACAGGCTGACTCTTTAACCAAAATTCATACCTTTGTGACTGTCACTTCACTAAGGAGCATTATTTATTTATTTTGAGATGGAGTTTCAGTCGTTATCCAGGCTGAAGTGCAGTGGCGTGGTCTCGGCTCACTGCAACCTCTGCCTCCTGTATTCAAGTGGTTCTCCTGCCTCAGCCTCCTGAAGAGCTGGGATTACAGGTGCCCACTGCCATGCTGGCTATTTTTTTGTATTTTTAGTAGATGGGGTTTCATCATGTTGGTCAAGCTGCTCCTCAATTCCTGACCTCAAGTGATCCACCCATCTTGGCCTCCCAAAGTGCTGGGATTACAGGTGTGAGCCACTGTTCCCAGATTATGGCACAGAAATTGCAAATAAAATTGAGGCTCTGATGCACAAATCCAGTCCACCATTGAGACTGTGACCCATGTACTTAAACCCAACATGCAGGAGGTATGGATTCATCCCTTGATTCGGGACATGTGTGTAATTTTAAATGTCATCAGAAGACTTTTCGACATGCACCTGTAATTGTGAAACTGACATAAACCTTGGCCCAGCATCTGAGTTATTTGTCTCTTTTTCCTGAGCCCAGCTCATGGTGCCATATTGCTGGTCCCAGACCCTTGGTAATTTGATTCTATTCTGCCTTGATACAGCCCACAGGCATCATTATGACATATCGGTGTGCATTGTACTCCCATGATGTGAGTCTCCTCTTCTGCCTTGGTGCTGCCCACAGGTGTATGGTGATATATTTCTGGATATATGCTATGTAAATTTTTTTCTTGTGCCCTAAACACATAGGCCATTGTAACATTGCTGATTCCAACATCCAGGTGATGTAACGCTTCATCCCGGACCTGTCTACAGAGGACATTGTAATATATGTCTTTAGTAATCACCCTGAAAATGCGACTATCTTTTCCTGCCTGTTCCCTAATAACAGGGGGTATTGGGACATATTGTTGGGCCCAGCACCTAGCTGATGTAACACTTTTCTTTTTTAAGGTTCTGCTCACAAAGGAGATTATGACATATGACTGTACCTAACACTAAGGTGATGCTACTTTTTTTGCTTTGGCCATTCCTTTAGAAAGCATTGAGACATACTGCTGGGCCCAGCACTAAGATGATGTGAGTCCTCTGCCTGCACCCTGACCACTGGGAGGTTGTGATATATTTCTTGACCCATTACAGTCTCTCCTGGGGCAAAGCTCAGGTAAATGCCCTTTTTACCTACATGACGTGATATTCCTCTTCTGCCTGGACCATGCCCACAGAATAGAGCGTGACTTGTTTCTGGGACAAGCAAAACAGTGATGTAATTATTCTTCCTGGTCCTTGCACACAGAAGTCACTGTGATACATGTTGGGGCCTCCCACCTGGATGATGTGACTCTTTTCTTCTGGGGTTTGTCCACAGTGGGAATTGTGATATGCCACTTTCTGGAGTTCTTATGTGATGTGACTCTTCCTCATTCTTGGCTTCTTCCCACTGGGTGATTGGAGCATAAAGCTGAGCCCAGCACCTAGACTGTGTCTCTCCTCTTGTTCATGAGCCTTACCCACAAGGGACATTGTGACACGTCTCTAGGCTTCTCACCTAGGCAATGTGACTTTTCTGCCTAGGCCCTCCCCTCAGGGGTATTGTGAAATACTGCTGGACCAAGAACCTAGGGTGATGTGACTGCTACTGCTAGGGGTGTGCTTCAGAAATTGTGCCCTGCTTTCAGGAGAGGATAGTAACATCTCTGGTTGAGAACCCTGTGATGTGATTATCCTGCCGGTGCATGCTCTCAGGGAAGACTGACATAACCCTGGCCCAGCACACGGTTGATGTGACTCTTACGGTTGTTCTCTACCCACAGTTGGAGTTGTGACATATAACTTGGCCAAGCACACAGATGTAATGATGACTTTCATACCTCGAAGAAGCCAACAGGAGAGATCATGTTGCTCAAAGCTATGCTTAGGGAAACAAAGAAGATCCTGGGTCTTTTTCTTCATAGAGAATTACCACTCTTTCACATATATAAAGCCACAGTGTGTTACAGAGAATGTCATAAAAGGGTTTACCATGCAGATGAGATTTGTCCTATGCACACCCCACCAATCAAACCAGGAGACCCCTTTATGACTGTGTGGAAACAGTAGATGAGTTGTTCATAAGCTGAAGAGACCTTACAAACCAGCCCCTCAGGAACCCAGATGTTGAATATTTTACAGATGGGAGCAGTTTTGTGCTGGAAAAGGCCCATTGGGCTGGGTATGCAGTGGTAACATTGGACTCAGTGGTGAAGACTCAGCTTTTGCCCACTGAAACGTTGGCTCAGAAGGAAGAGCTGATAGCCTTACCAAGAGCTCTTCTGCTGGCAAAAGACAATAAAGTTTACATTTATACTGACTCCAAGTATGCCTTTGACACATTTCATGTTCATGGAGCTATATATAAGGAGAGAGGAGTTTTAACTGCTGGGGAAAAAGAAATAAAATACAAGGAAGAGATTTTACAGCTCTTAGATGCTGCATGGGCTCCAAAGAAAGTGAGTGTTATGCTTTGCAAAAAGCACCAAAAGGCAGGGATGCCAGAGGCCAAAGAAACAGGAAAGCAGACAGGGAGGCAAAATGGGCAGCAATGATCACACTGAACTTTAAAGAGAAAGTCTTAGCTCTGCCCCTCCTCCCAGAGCCCCCTCTCCAGGAAGCCCTGAGTTACGCTCCACATGAGGCCTGGTTTGCTCAAGAAACTGGAATATATATTGAAGGAGGATGGTGGAAGTTCTCTGATGGGAGATTGGCCATTGCTGAGATGGTGGCTCCTAGATTTGTGAAGCAGTTCGACCAAGGAACTCACATGGAAAAAACGGCACTAGAAACGCTACTAGGGTGCCATTTCTACATGCCCCAGCCTACTGCCATCACCTGAGCTATTTGTGAATAGTGCCTAACTGTGCTCAAAACAACCCATGGCAAGGTCTCACTCAGCCCCCAGGAATTTAAGAAATGGGAGCCATGCGCCCCAGATTTGGACTGCCTCTAACTCTAGGGTCAGACAATGGACTGGCATTTGTAGCTGAGATAGTTCAGGAACTAACACAGCCACTAAAACTAAAGTGGAAGCTGCATGCCGCCTCCTGGCCACAGAGCTTGGGAAAAGTGGAGCACATGAACAGGACACTCAAGCAGCTGCTGAAGAAATATTGTCAAGAAGCTCATCTAAGGCGGGATCAGGTCTTGCCCATGGTCCTCCTGAGTCAGGTGCACCCACACTAAACAAACTGGGCATTCGCCCTATGAGATTTTGTGTGGCCAGTCACCCCCAATCATAAGCCAGATTAAGTGTGATCTCCAGGAGCGAGGGAAACTAACCTGGAGAAGGCAAATGCAGGCGTTAGGGACAACCATGTAAAGTGTCCATGGTTGGGTACAGGAAAGAATACCTGTAAGCCTAGCAGACCCGGTACACCCCTTTAAACTTGAGGACTCTATTTGGGTTAAAAAGTGGAACCCATTTACTCTGGGACCCATATGGAATAGACCCCATACTGTAATCTTGTCCACTCCCACTGCTGTTAAAGTTGCAGGAATCGTGCCTTGGATCCACCACAGTCGGCTGAAGTCGGTGGCCCAGGACAAGTGGACCTATCAGTCAAACCCAGACCACCCGCGCCAGCTGATCCTACAGTGAGATCAGGCTGTTGACGAAGACAACAACCCTGCTCTGGTCACTCCGGAAGCTGACTAGTCTACGCACAGCTGAAGCTTGAATTGTAACCAGGAAAGTAAATGTGGTTAGAAATTTTAACTCTACTGATTTTTCCTTGTGCTGTTAGCTGTTTTACTATTAGTCTCTCGCCGTGCTCAACCCCCTCCTCAAGGAAAGGACCTCTTTTGTCCCTGATGGGTGTAAAATGGTACTTTTTATTTTGTTCTTACTCCTCCCCATCAAGGCACTTCCTTTATTTGTACCAAGCGGTGGGCTCATAGACAGGTACCCCCCACTGCTCTCACATCACGCGGTCGGAAAGCACAATAACTAGACCCTGTTATATCACACTTACTATGAATGCACAGTCACCCACCAAGGAAGGGGCACTCACAATCAGACAACTGGTTCAGTCTGTGATCTAGGAAATGGCCAGTCTCATATATGTTATGACCCTAGGCTCACACCTGGAACCTTGTTTGAGATTCATGTTGGGTCAAAAGAAGGGTACCTTCAGGCCGGGCGCGGTGGCTCAAGCTTGTAATCCCAGCACTTTGGGAGGCCGAGGCGGGTGGATCACGAGGTCAAGAGATCGAGACCATCCTGGTCAACATGGTGAAATCCCGTCTCTACTAAAAATACAAAAAATTAGCTGGGCATGGTGGTGCGTGCCTGTAATCCCAGCTACTCAGGAGGCTGAGGCAGGAGAATTGCCTGAACCCAGGAGGCGGAGGTTGCGGAGAGCCGAGATCGCGCCATTGCACTCCAGCCTGGGTA
>NW_022437166.1:187742-223362 GCF_009761245.1 Sapajus apella | reverse complement strand
GATTCTGGTATGTTGTGTCTTCATTCTCGTTGGTTTCAAAGAACATCTTTATTTCTGTCTTCATTTCATTGTTTATCCAGTCAACATTCAAGAGCAAGTTGTTCAGTTTCCATGACGCTGTGCGGTTCTGAGTTAGTTTTTGAATTCTGAGTTCTAACTTGATTGCACTGTGGTCTGAGAGACTGTTTGTTATGATTTCCGTTCTTTTGCATTTGCTGAGGAGTGATTTACTCCCAATTATGTGGTCAATTTTAGAGTAGGTGTGATGTGGTGCTGAGAAGAATGTATATTCTGTGGATTTGGGGTGGAGAGTTCTGTAAATGTCTATTAGGTTTGCTTGGTCCAGGTCTGAGTTCAAGTCCTGGATATCCTTGTTAATTTTCTGTCTGGTTGATCTGTCTAATATTGACAATGGGGTGTTAAAGTCTCCCACTATAATTGTGTGGGAGTCTAAGTCTCTTTGTAAGTCATTAAGAACTTGCCTTATGTATCTGGGTGCTCCTGCATTGGGTGCGTATATATTTAGGATCGTTAGCTCTTCTTGTTGCATTGATCCTTTTACCATTATGTAATGTCCTTCTTTGCCTCTTTTGGTCTTTGTTGCTTTAAATTCTAATTTACCAGAGATGAGAATTGCAACTCCTGCTTTTTTTCTGCTCTCCATTTGCTTGGTAAATCTTCCTCCATCCCTTTATTTTGAGCCTTTGTGTATCCTTGCATGTGAGATGGGTTTCCTGGATACAGCACACTGATGGGTTTTGGCATTTTATCCAATTTGCCAGTCTGTGTCTTTTGATTGGGGCATTTAGTCCATTTACATTTAGGGTTAATATTGTTATGTGTGAATTTGATACTGCCATTTTGGTGCTAGCTGGCTGTTTTGCCCAATAGTTGATGCAGATTCTTCATTGTGTTGATTCTCTTTACCATTTGGCATGTTTTTGGAGTGGCTGGTACTGGTTGTTCCTTTATATGTGTAGAGCCTCTTTCAGGAGCTCTTGTAAAGCTGGCCTGGTGGTGACGAAATCTCTGAGTACTTGCATGTTCACAAAGGATTTTATTTTCCTTCACTTATGAAGCTTAGTTTGGCTGGATAGGAGATTGTGGGTTGAAAGTTCTTTTCTTTAAGGATGTTGAATATTGGCCCCCACTCTCTTCTGGCTTGTAGGGTTTCTGCTGAGAGATCTGCTGTGAGTCTGATGGGCTTCCCTTTGTGGGTAACCCCACCTTTCTCTCTGGCTGCCCTTAGTATTTTCTCCTTCATTTCAACCCTGGTGAATCTGACGATTATGTGCCTTGGGGTTGCTCTTCTTGATGAATATCTTTGTGGTGTTCTCTGTATTTCCTGGACTTGAATATTTGCCTGCCTTGCTAGGTTGGGGAAGTTTTCCTGAATAATATCCTGAAGAGTATTTTCCAGCTTGGATTCATTCTCTCCGTCGCATTCAGGTACGCCTATCAAATGTAGATTAGGTCTTTTCACATAGTCCCACATTTCTTGGAGATTTTGTTCATTCCATTTTACCCTTTTTTCTCTATTCTTGCCTTCCCGTTTTATTTCATTGAGTTGATCTTTGACCCCTGATATCCTTTCTTCTGCTTGGTCAATTCGGCTGTTGATACTTCTGCATGCTTCGCGAAGTTCTCATGTTGTGTTTTTCAGCTCCATCAATTCACTTATATTCCTTTCTATTTTGTCCATTCTCGTTAGCATTTCGTCAAATCTTTTTTCAAGGTTCTTAGTTTCTTTGCATTGGGTTAGAACATGTTCTTTAAGTTCACAGAAGTTTCTTACTACCCACCTTCTGAAGTCTGATTCTGTCATTTCATCACACTCGTTCTCCCTCCAACTTTGTTCCCTTGCTGGTGAGGAGTTGTGATCCCTTTTAGGAGGAGAGGTGTTCTGGTTTCGGGTGTTTTCATCCTTTTTGCGCTGGTTTCTTCCCATCTTTATGGATTTATCCACCTGTCGTCTTGGTAGTTGCTGGCTTTCAGATTGGGTCTCTGAGTGGATGTTCTGTTTGTTGATGATGAGGTTATTTCTGTTTCTTGGTTTTCCTTCTGACAGTCTGGCCCCTCTGCTGTAGGTCTGCTGAGGTCCACTCCAGGTGCTGCTTGCCTGGGGATCACCTGCAGCAGCTGCTGAACAGTAAGGGTTGTTACCAGTTTTCTTCTGCTATCTTTGTCCCAGAAGGATACCCGCCAAGTGTCAATCTGATCTCTCCTTTATGAGGTGGCTCTTTGGATATACAGGGGTCAGGGAGCTGCTTGAGGAGACGGTTTCTTCTTTATAGGAGCTCAAATGCTGAGCTGTGAGCTCCATTGTTCATTCAGAGCTGCTGGGCAGGTACATTTAGGTCTGCTGCAGCAGAACTCATAAACTGCTTTTTGTTCCCAGGTGCTCTGTCCCAGGGATTTGGGGCTTTATGAGTTTCGGTTATGCTGCTGCCTTCTTTTTTTTTCCCTTCAGAGCTGCCCTGCCCAGCAATGAGGCAGCCTCGTCACTGTCTGCCTGTAGAGGGTTTGCTGAGCTGCTGTGGGCTCCGCCCAGCTGCCGAGTGAACTTCCCTGCAGTCCTGTTTATATGGGTGTAGTTAGAAGTGCCTTGGCAATAGTGGCCTGCTTCTGTTGAAGCGGAGTCTCTCTGCAGTGGCGGGTTGCCTTGGCAACGGCGGGCTGCCTCGGTAATGGCGGACGCCCCTCCCCCACATAGCTGGACCGTCCCGGGTTCAGCTGCACTTGCTGTGAAACTCAATCCAGAGAGTTTCTGATTGCTGTTCTTTTGTGAGGGCGGGACCAGCCAAGCCTGATCGCTGGCTCCCTGCCTCAGAGCCTTTTTTAAGTTGGTGTTCCAGTCGCCTGTTGAAGAGGCGCCGGGTCTGAGTGTTTTCCCCTGCGGCAAGTCACTGCGCTGGCTTAAACAGCGGCACTGAGATTTGTGGTATTTTTTTTTTGCCCTGGAACCTACTGTCCTGGTTCCCTGCTCAGTCCCCTTTTTAAACAGATGTATGGGCGACTTCCCGTGGCTCCAATTGCTAGCCAAAGGGGCACCCGGACCAGTGTATTTTGTACGGAGAACCGCTGCTCTGGGGCACCGGCAAAGCAGCCGCACGGGGCAAAGCAGCGGCGCCGGCTGGCACAGCCGCGCTGGCCGAAACAGCCGCGCTGGCGACCCGTGGAGCTCCTCCACCTGGGAATTTCCTAGTCTGTGGGCAATAAAAATGCGGCGTCCACTCACCCTCTGCGCTTTCACTGGGAGCTGCAATCCTGAGCTGTTCCTAAACGGCCATCTTGGATCGATCCCCCTTTTATTTTTATTTTTATTTTTTGGTTGAGACAGAGTCTCTCACTCTGTCACCCAGGCTGGAGCGCAGTGGTGCAATCTTGGCTCACTGCAACCTCCACCTCCTGGGTTCAAGTGATTCTGCATCAGCCTCCTGAGTAGCTGAAATTAAAGGCACCCACCACTGCGCTCAGGTAATTTTTTTTTTTTTTAATTTTTTGTGGAGATGGGGGTTTCACCATGTTGGCCAGGCTGGTCTCAAACTCCTGACCTTGTGATCTGCCTGCCTCAGCCTCCCAAAGTGCTGGGATTACAGGTTGAGCACCACAGCTGGCCAGGCTTCACTCTTTGATGTGACACTAAAATGTTGCTGTGACAATTGGCATTCAGCTAAGATGCGAGCTGCCAGCTGTGAGTGATGTGCTGTAGGAAAAAAAAAAGAGGACACTGGCCACCAGAAGAGGGGAAGCGGGAGTGCTCTAGCCCAGTCCTCAAGGAGGAGAGAGTCAGAGGAGAGAGTCACTGCTTTAAAATGCAAGTAGCCAAAAAGATAGCACCCTATTCAACCACTTTTGTAGGAGAGTGAAAGTCTACTTAAAGCAGGCAACTGGCTTCAAGCTGCAAAACTGCCTTCTGTCGTGAACTTGTGAAAAGCTTATTTTGTCATTGATATAACCAATTATTATACATGGATGGCCTCCCCAAGGACTAGGTGAATTTAGAATGAACTATGTATGACACAGTACTGTAAATTCTACTTGTGAACTAATTATGATAACCGTCTTTCTTTCTTTTCTTTTTCTTAAGCAGACTGACTGTAATACATGTGACATCCAGATTTAATTGTGTAATGAAACAGTTTTCTTTCTGTTCTATTACTGTGGTTTCTCTGGGGCTGAAAATATTTTTTAAATTGTATTTCCCAAACAGTGTAGAATTAGCAGGCATAATATAAACACATAAGATGTCAACCAAGCTTTAGAGCAGACTTTCCCTCTCAGGCTTCCAGTCAGCTCACAATGACACCGTAAAATGCAAGCTGTCACCTAAATATGCAAGCAGAATTGTGTCTCTGCCTAATTCGTATCTATAACCCTCTACAGTCACTTCTAAAGGGGCTAGACCCGATTTCTACAATCTATATAGGGCAGATATTAATCATTTTACTTCTTTTAGTGACTCTTGTATCTTAAGACCCGAAACTGATTCAGAGACTGTGGAGCCCAGAAACACAATCAGAGTAACACGTGTGCACTGAATAGACATGGAGACATGAGAATCTCCACTTCTCTTTCCCTCCTCTCGCGAAAATGTTCACAATTTCAGGTAACACTTGCTCTAAGACGTTAAAATAAGAGTGCAATTATGTCCTTCTCCTTCCTTTAAACTCTGTATTCATCTCTTGAAACGGTTCACTATTGCCACAAGTAGGTATAAGTTAAGCTAATAATGTCACACTAGGCACTTAATTTTATACCCTTAGCTTTAACCAAGGTAAATTTTATACCTGTACTTAACTACATTGTTATGTACAGTCCATCAATAATTGAAGTTATTTATTTAAATAAGAATTTCTCACAAACATGTTTGTATCAGCCCACTCTCTCTCTCTCTTTTTTTTTTTTTTGCCTTCGCAAATCCACTTGTAACTGCTGCTAATCAAAGTGTAGATTCCAGGTATTTTGAATAGAATATTTCCTCTCAAGTTACAGTAATTAAGCTTGGCCCAAATAAACTGCCTACTTTTCTTCATATCATATTGTGTCAGCTTTTTTTAAGGTAAAATATTATTTAGAATTTTCTAGAGCAGCCTCTGTGAGTATATCTCTCCTTTGATTATACTCTACTTGCTGTAACAGCCAAAACTGCAGAATGATGTTGATTTTATCTAGAATCTGCAAATAAGGTCTGGCTTCTGCCTGGAATTTACAAAACAGGGCCAGACTTTAGATTGAGAATGTACAGAAAACCAGCAGGAGGCATTTTCTGCATTGTGAGTCAACATAGACATTTTAGATTTCTCCTTGAGAGTGAGGCTTTGACCTTTTCACATCTTGTTTATTCACCTGCTGCAGTTATGTGAGAGGCTCCAGGTGTAAATAGAATCCGATGGCAGAACTCTAAGTGTAAGCAAGCATCTTAGAAGGGAGAGATCAAGACCACAAAATACTCAGACTCCTGAGCACAACTACACCTACCTGTAAAACGTGATACTAGAGTAGAATATTCCTGTCCCTCTACATAACTAAAAGCTAGCTAATCACAACAGATGACCCAGGTTCTGGAGCTCCAACGTAGTAGTTTTATTTTCTATTTAAAATCAGCCTGAGTCTCTCCTGTTGGCTTACTATTGCACCATCAGTCCAGGGTCACTGGAAATGCTCTCACAATCACCTAGGTATCTTTGAGACCTTTGAGAATCTCCAGAACAGAATTGTGTCCGGCTGACAAGAGTGATTCATTTTGCTTTTTAGTGTAAAATGAATGAATGAGTCATCTTGTGTTTGTTCCTCCCCTCATACAAGAGATGTCTTTGGTTGGTACCCAGATGAGAGTTTTTCCAGTTCCCTGGTATTTGGGTGAAAAACAAGGGAGGAGGTCTGGAGACTCAAACAGATAAACTAACTGATTTCATTTCATATAGTCATTAGAAAAATAAATGAAGCAGTCATTGTCCCTACCATACAAGAACTTTTGTTTAGGCTAGCAACTGGATAAATGGTTTAATTATGCATCATATGGTGGGTGCAGTAAATACATGTGTGCAAAAATATGGGCTTTATTTGGGCCATTTTCTTTATATTGCTGTGCCTTCTGATGACTACACCTTAACATATATTAATAAACAAAGACATTATTATTTATATATTTTTTTACCTTTCTAAGAATACTTATTTATCTTCTAAAAATTAATCTAGAAAACCTTAAGGGATTTGTTTAAATTGCTTATTAGTATGTGATATAAAATTGAGAGGGCAGTGGCTTAAAAAAATATTAAAATTACACAAATCTGAGATTTAAGGTTTTTTTTTTCTTTGTTTCTTTTGGTAAGCTTAAAAAAGAGAAACAGAACTAAAAATACTCCCCAGTGGCATCAAGTGCAGAATTTTACATCAGCTCTATACCCTGCCCCAATCCTGTTCAGATTCAACCTTTTGGAAGGCCTTATTTAGGTCTGGCCCTAACCTGGAGTCTTGCCTTGCAGAACTAACTAGAATAGATCAGTGTTTTGGGTGAAAAATCCTGTTGCCATTTTGGAGTTGGGACTCACAATTTTCTGAAACCCAAAGCAGAAAAATGGAAAATATGAAATATGTATTGTAGGGTCTTAATTTTTTAATTTTTTATTAAAACCAGTGTTTGCAGAGACATTTCATTTAGCAACTTGTTTTCTGTTCCTGCAGATACAGTAGTTGATTCACAAGTCACAAAATAGTGTATATAAACACAATGAAAATTCATCTAAATTATATTAAACTATTTCTATCTGTATCCCTCCCACCTGTGCATATAGGCAGATTTTATTCTATGCATTTTTTAAAAAAATCAATGACAGCTGAACAGAAAAAATAAAAATGCTGTGTCCTCATTCTAAATCCTTGGAATTATTGAACACTTAGTATCAACTCACAGGGTGTCATTAGAATTAAATCAAATAATGGGTTATCAGAGTGCTCTGTAGCATCCTATTGAGCACATAGTATCTGCTTAATAAACATTGCATTAGTACATGTGCACATGTTGTTTGCCAAATGCAGACTTACTCAGAAATTGCTGCTTTCTGTTTTCTTTGTAAACTTTAAAGAGCCATCAAATAGTATAATAGTTTAAGATAGAGAATGATTGTCTTAATTTGTATCAGAAGTATTTGTGTTGTGACAAGAGTGCTGAATTTAAGGACTCTGCTGTGCCTCATTTTTCTAACTGATGCTAATAATGCTCCGGAGAGGGTCTCTGAAAAATATTTCTTCTCTATATACCAGAGCCTTCTCTACATCATGGCTTCTTATATGCCATGCAGAATTCTCACCATGAACTTTTGATCTGCAGTATTAAAAATATTTGCTTTGTGGCTGTTGAACATGGAAAGGTGTGGATACTCAATATTTCTATGGAGAAAACCTGGGGTTCTTAGTGAAGATGGAGAACATGTAATGTTGAGGTTCTATCTGCGTTCTTTATTATCTCTATGTATTATATGGTTACAAAACTGCTAATTTAAACAAGATGGCATTTATTACCCAGAAAGTTCTGAAAAAATTATCAGGAAATACCTGCTTATTAGGCTGTTAAAGAAAGACTACTTGAAATCACTATTCAAAATTGTAGAACATGGAAGATAATTGTATCTTGAACTTTCCATAAAACTGATATTTTCTTATGGTTAAATTCAGACTGCAATTTACTTCAGTGTGGGCAATACCTCAGTGGTGTTACTGTGACCTTCTGGGTGTATCAGCACACTGTAAAAACTTGTCCTAGTGCAGTTGATGTTAATAACTCACTTGCTTAATAAGCTCTCTTACAGATTTTTTCACTATAGAGTTAGTTTTCTCTTCATCATTAAGTTTCTTTATGCAGCTGATGTGCATAAGCCATCACATATTTTGGCAGCTGTTTTTTTGTGGTTTTTTGTTTGTTTAGTTTTTCTTTACATTTATCTTTCTTTGGTAAATGAAAGCTCTCGTCTTTGTTTACAGGCCAGAAAAACTGAAAAAAATCACAGGCTTTTCCACTTACTGGATGTTTGACAAAGTATTCTTTTGGGGCCAAAACATTGGCATTACTGGTGAGCTTGTTCGAAATTCAGTAACTCAGACTCTATTTCAGATCTCCTGAAAAAAATAATCTGCGTTAACAAGATGTCCAGTTTATTATACACATAAAATTTGAGTAGTACTTTCTAATGCAACATGTTTATTTTGTCTGAAAAATATAAATATGTCTTTTTCATCTGAAAAATATATACAACCCATTTTGTATTATGTAAATGTAGCACTCAGATGTACATGTGTTTATACCCTCAACTTTATACTTTATCATCCATATAAATATCATATATACACTGATATGTGAATATCATGCCACTCTGTTTTCTCAGAGTTAGAGAATACATTAGAAAATGTTTGTGTGTTGACAATTATTTTATTGGATAATTTCATTCACTCTTCTGAGTCAGAACCGGTTTTATTCACTTTCTCATTTTACCTTGAGTCAAATGAAAAATTCTGCTCATAGACTCTTTGTAAATATGTGTGTTTGTGTGTGTTTTCCAGGAACTGTTGACATTTAGGGATGTGGCCATAGAATTCTCTCTGGAGGAGTGGCAATGCCTGGACACTGCACAGCAGAATTTATATAGGAATGTGATGTTAGAGAACTACAGAAACCTGGTCTTCTTGGGTGAGCATCACTTCAATACACAATATAAACTAAAGGTTTCATTTCTAATATAAACTAAAGGTTTCATTTCTCTTCTGTAGAATGTTCTCTGGTTACTTATACTTTCAGATTTCTGTTTTTAAGAAAATCCTGGGGATTTGTCTGTTTAGATAAGAATTTCTTAAAGTTGTTTCATCTTGACCTGAACTTTCCATATTTCTGAGCTAATTTGTGTCCTTCACTTTAGACTAGTGGTAATTTCAGAAGTTTAGTGGTATAAAATTTTTAGACCTTAAAATCTAATTGTCATCACCAATTTTTGATTCAATAGTACCAGGTGAAATTAAGAACCTACAAAATTAAAATATTTCTAAATATTTAAGCATTTCTGCTATAAATTAGTATATTGGGATAAATTTATTAGAATATTCTATTACATCCTCTTTACTGAGCACATTACTAAGTTGGTAATTGGAGAATATGAGCAAGATTCATGTTAGTTATTTTTAATAAAATAGGGATTGCTGCCTGTAAGCCAGACCTCATCACCTGTCTGGAGAAAGCAAAAGAGCCCTGGAAGATGAAGCGACATGCGATGGTGGATGAACCCCCAGGTAGGTGAGAGTGAACACCACAGACGACATGGATGACAGGTCCAAAGTCAAGGAGAAAGCAAGTCTTTAAAGTGATTTGGGAAGCTGTGATCTAAAGGAAATAGTTTCTTGGAAGCCTGAAATTATTTTTAAAATTATACTCTCACATAGGGGCATCTTCTGCTTATACTTATAAAATGTCTTAGAATTCTGTTTCTTCAGTGGTCTTCCTTCAAGTTTATAGTGACAGCCAAAGTACTGTTCATGGTATATAAAAGAGTGCACAATCTGATGCCTTTTTTCTGTTTTTTTGTTTGTTTGTTTGTTTTTTTGTGGACAGATAGATATCTATGTAATTTTGGGATACTCTATGTTAAACTTTTTTTTTTTGAGATGGAGTTTTACTCTTGTTGCCCAACCTGGAGTGCAATGGCACAATCTCGGGTCACTACAACCACTGCCTCCCAAGTTCAAGTGATTCTTCTCCCTCAGCCTTTTGAGTAGCTAGGGTTACAGGTGTGCACCACAATGCCCGGATAATTTTTTGTATTTTTAGTATAGATAGGGTTCGCCATGTTGGCTAGGCTGGTCTCAAACTCCTGACCTCAGGTGATTTGCCCACCTCGGCCTCCCAAACTGCTGGAATTGGAGGCATGAGCCACCGCGCCTGGCCTATTTTTTAAATTCTCTTTTTGCATCACATCTGAAATTCATGAGAATAGTGGTTTCTGTTCCATTGGTTTTTTTTGTTTGTTTATTTTTCTTCACATTTCATTCTGTTTTTATTACTATAGTCTTGAAATATAGTTTAAAATTATAAAGTATGATGTCTTTCTGCACTGTTCTTTTTTCTCAAGATTGCTTTGGCTACTCAAAGTTTATTGTAGTTTCATGTACATTTTAGAATTGTATTTTTCATTACTGTGGAAAAATACACTGAAATTTTGATAGGGAGTTTATTGAATCTAGAGATAAATTTAGATAATATGGCGGTTTCACAATACTTATTATTTCAATAGAAATAAAATATTTTAAAATTTATCTGCGTCCTCTCTAGCTTTCTTCATTGACATATCTTTCACTTAAAAGGTTTATGAGCTCCTTGGTTTAATTTGTTCTAAAATTGATTATTTTATTGCTATTGTAAATAAGATTTATTTTTCCTCTATTTTATTTTTATTTTTTATTTTTATTTTTATTTATTTTATTTATTTATTTATTTATTTATTTTTTTGGGACGGAGTTTCGCTCTTGTTACCCAGGCTGGAGTGCAATGGCGCCATCTCGGCTCACCGCAACCTCCGCCTCCTGGGTTCAGGCAATTCTCCTGCCTCAATCTCCTGAGTAGCTGGGATTACAGGCACGCGCCACCATGCCCAGCTAATTTTTTGTAGTTTTAGTAGAGACGAGGTTTCACCGTGTTGACCAGGATGGTCTCGATCTCCTGACCTCGTGATCCACCCGCCTCGGCCTCCCAAAGTGCTGGGATTACAGGCGTGAGCCACCGCGCCCGGCTTTTCCTCTATTTTATAAGATAGTTTGTTTTCAGTGTATGGAGTAATAACTTATTTTGCCAATTAATATATATAATTAATATATATTAATATATTAATATATCAATCATGTATTAAAACCTGTTTAAACTAATGAATACATATATATATATATGTATGATTACATGATCAACAAAAAGAAACTTCTGTTTTACTTATTGGTCTTCAATTTCAATGACCTAATTATTATTATTATTTTTTTTACTATTTGTTCTTCACATACTTTCAGTGCTATGTTAAAATAGAATTATTGACAATAAGAAACAATAGTTTTGCATTGATGTCTGTAAATTTGAAGGAACAAACCCTTCTTCAGATTTTTATAAACTAGTTTAAGAAAGTAAAGCCTATTTTGTTGGGCCCCCAGTGTGATAGAATGCTCTCTGGGTTTGTAGTGTAGCTTGATCTTATAGCTGCTGAGTTTGCACGAGGGTCCACTTTTAGTTTAATTTTGGTACAGAGTGAGTATCCTTCAGGACTTTGCAGGGCCGACCCAAAGGCTGGTTTCTGTAGTCAGGTCTGCATATAGTGGGCTTTATATCAGGATGTAGATAAGGATGGGTTTTACTGAGTACAAGAAAGGATTTTTTCAGGTCACTTTGGGTTTTTACATAGGCAGAACTGGCCATCAGCTGTGGCTCAGGAAGCTGGAACTGCATCATGGAACTGCTTCAGGGAGCACAGTAAAGGCCAAGGTCTGCAGGGCTGCTAAATGGCTGTAAAGAAGAGTCTTTTTCCAGGCCTCTGGAAGGGCAGGACCTCCCCGAGACTGTGGCTGGAAAGAGTTTGGGATGGTTACAGAGTAAGTTTAAAATTCTCAGTGGAATCAAGTTAGGTGAAACATTTTCTTGTCTGTAGCCAAAAAGAGTAGTCCTGTAGTTTGCCACCTAAATGAGGGCCTGCCTTCTGAAAAGGAGTACCTTTGATCTTGGGCCTTAGCAGAGTTTCACACCTCCCTTCCTGGATCTCAGAGCTCTCTTAAAGGCACTTATTTTTGAGATGAGGTCTTGCTACATAACCCAGGCAAGTCTTAATATTTTGACCAGAAGCAATTCTCCAACTTTAATGTACGATGTAGCTGTCATTACAGGTGTAAACCTGCTTCTTTCATAAAGGCATTTTTTGTCAGGAATGGCTTATAAATTTTCTTCCTGTCAGAGGATAAGCAAATAGGGCAACTTCTACCTTTTTATCTTATTAATGTTACTCTGCAAATGTTTACTTTCTATTTTCTACTTCAAATTTGTCTGTAATTTTCGATTCAGAAATCAAGGGCAATATACTAGAATTTAAATGTTGGGCCTGAATTAAATTAGATAATTAGTATGCAGGCAGGCAAAAAGGAATTACAGAATTTTAAACTGCTTTTGTCAGCCTATATCTAAAAAACAACATAATTTACTCCCCAAATATTTGTTTTCTTTGTAAAGCTCTTACCATATTCTGCAAAATATGTATATAATTTAGTAATGTAAGGCTATTCTTTGCTTCTAAACTGATCACAGTAGTTTTATTTTGTGTAAAAATAGCATATATTTAAAACATAAAAATTGACATGTTTCTTTTAAATGCTTATCCATTAAAAGTTTCTCATTAGCATCACCTATTTATGATTGTACTGCATTTTCCCTGAAATTTTATTCCCATACAGTATATGCCAGTACTTTAAAATGCCTGCCTTCCATAAACGCACAGTTACAGTCAAACTTTGCAGTTACCTAGACAAATTATTTTTATTTATTTATTTATTTTGAGTTGGAGTTGCCCAGGCTGGAGTGCAATGCCGAGATCTAGGCTGACCACAACTTCTGCCTCCTGAGTAGCTGGAATTACAGGCATGCATCACCACACCTGGCTAATTTTGTATTTTTACTGGAGATGGGTTTTCTCCATGTTGGTCGGGCTGGTGTCAAACTCCCAACCTCAGGTGATCCACCCACCTTGGCCTCCCAAAGTGCTGGGATTACAGGCATGAGCCACTGTGCCAGGTCTGTTTGTTAACGTACATTAATGTTGCCAACTAGATTTTATGAGTAAACATTTCTGTTATTAATTGTCTTGCAGTTCTATATTAGTGTGTTTTTTTAGTGTAGGTTTCTTAACATAAGTTTATTGTGTCTATTGGTTTTACTTTTGTATTATAATTTTAGACAATTTGCAATTGTTTGTATACTTTAAGTTAATGTGGGGTTTAACTAAAAGGTAAATGAGCCATATGTCTATCACAATCACATTATATATATGTGTGTGTTTATATCTACAGATATGACTCCAATTTTGGTTATACCTTATCTTGTATATATTTTTTCTTAGCTCATTTTCATTGTTTTCTTGTTGAGATGGAGTTTTGCTCTTGTTGCTGAGGCTGGAGTGCAATGCGCACACTCTGGGCTCACTGCAGCCTCCACCTCCTGCGTTCAAGTGATTGTCTTGCCTCAGCCTCTCAAGTAGTTGGGATTACAGGAATGTGTCACCACGCCTCGCTAATTTTTTATTTTTATTTTTAGTAGAGATGGGGTTGCTCCATGTTGATCAGGCTGCTCTCAGACTCCTGACCTCAGGTGTTCTGCCCACCTCTGTCTCCTAAAGTGCTGGGATTACAGGCATGAGCCACCTTGCCCAGTTTCTTAGCTCATTTTTAGTGTTGGTTTTATCTTGTCTAAGTGAGTAGCCTTGGAAATAGTCTTATTTTCACCGTGTGTTTAATGATGAATATGTACTTCCTTTGTGTACGAAAAATAAATATTCATCATTATCTTTTGTAATTTAAAGATAATTTTTAAAAAGATATATAATTCTGTATTTTTTCCAGTTTTTTAAAAATACATAACATATAATTTACCTTCTTTTTTTTTTTTTTTTGAAAGGTCTCACATATTTATTACTGAACCCAGGCAACAAAAACCTTTTCTTTTTTTTTTTTTAACATGAATAATGGAAGCACTGTGGGTTGTACTAACTAATGCCTTCATAACAGATACAGAAAGAAAACTGTTCAAACTTCTCCAGATAGCAGTGACATTTTTCAGCTTGATTTGGTAACATGATTGTGACCTTCAGACAGCATAAATACATGTGCCATTGCATGTGTAATTTCTTACAGACCAAGCTTGGTTCTTCTCCAATGTCTCCTTTTGGAGTTATACCTGATTTTATTACCAGTTTTCATCCGAATCCACTGGGGAATGGGACGATTTTGCTTTTGTTTCTTGGCCAGGAATCGCTTAATCGTGAAAGTCTTGTGAGAAGACATGGCGAGAAACGGAGTAAAGCACACACCACGATGGCGGAGAAAGGAAGAGGGGAGAATTTACCTTCTTAAATATATTTAAATGTACATGTTAGGGCAAGGCATTGTGGTGGATCACATCTGTAACACCAGGATTTTCAGAGGCCAGAACAGGAGGATTGCTTGAGACCAAAAGTTTGAGACCAGCCTGGGCAAAATATGGAGACACCCTCTCTACAAATATCTTTTTCTAAGAAATAGCTGGGCATGGTGGTGTGTACCTGTTGTCCCAGCTACTTGAGAGATTGGGGGGCAGGATTATTTGAGCCTGGGAGTGTATGGCTGCACGGCATGTCAACTACATTCACCTCATTATGCAAAAGACTTCTTGAAATTTTACATCTTGTGAAACTAAAACTCAGTATCCATTAAATAACATTTACCCATTTTAGGCTCTCTTCAGCCGTTGACATTCACCCTTCTACTTTCTGTTTTCACGAGTGTGACTATTTTATATATCTCATGTAAGTGAAACTATAACATCCATCATTTTGTTACTGGTTTATTTCAGTTGACATAATATCCTCAGTGTATCTTTAAATGTGACAAGATTTTCTTTTCTTTTTTTTTTTTTTTTTGAGACGGAGTTTCGCTCTTGTTACCCAGGCTGGAGTGCAATGGCGCGATCTCGGCTCACCGCAACCTCCACCTCCTGGGTTCAGGCAATTCTCCTGCCTCAGCCTCCTGAGTAGCTGGGATTACAGGCACGTGCCACCATACCCAGCTAATTTTTTATATTTTTTTTTAGTAGAAACGGGGTTTCACCATGTTGACCAGGATGGTCTCGATCTCTTGACCTCATGATCCACCCACCTCGGCCTCCCAAAGTGCTGGGATTACAGGCTTGAGCCACCACGCCCGGCCTAAGATTTTCTTTAAGGCTGAATAATATTCTATTATATCAAATATGTCTTCAAGGTCCTATGTTGCATATTTTAGATACAGATTCATAAATGGAATTGCTGGTTTTGATAATAATTATATTTTTAATTATTTAAATTACAGTTATAATATAAAATAATGGGTGCATCTTTGTTTTTCACCAACAGTCAACCCAGCAAATTTTTTATTTTTAGTAGAGACAGGTTGTCACCATGTTGGTCAGGCTAGTCTCAAACTCCTGACCTCGTGATCTGCCCACCTCGGCCTCCCAAAGTGCTGGGATTACAGACGTGAGCCACTGTGCCTGGCCAAGTGTTTCATTTTTATGGCATCGTTAACAGATTTAGTGTTTTTAAGAAATTGATAGTGGCCATTTAAATGGCTGTTAATGGAATTTTGTTTTTCATTGTGATTTTTATTCATTTCTCTACAAAATAGTTTTGTGTAGCCTTTCAAATGTATTTTTCATTTGTGTTTTTTTAATAAACATTTATTTCAATTATTTCTATTTCTAAATAAAATTATTCAACTTTATTGTTCAGTTTTAAAAGTTGTTTATGTTTTTTGAATATTGAATCCTATCACATGTGATTTGTACATATTTTCACAAATTTTCTAGAAGGCATTATCCCTCTATTAAATGTTTACCTAGATGTGCAGAAATTTTGAAGTGTAGTATAGTTCAATTTTTCTGTTTTTTTCTTATTTAAATGCTCATGCATTTAATGTTTTATCTAAGAAAATGGCACCAAGACTAATGTCATGTGTTTGCCCTATATATTTTTAAGAGATTAAGAAGTTATCCGGCTGGGTGTGGTGGCTGTGTCTGTAATTCTAGCATTTTGGGAGGCTGAGTTGGGTGAATCACGAGGTCAGAAGTTGAAGACCAGTTTGGCCAACATGGTGAAACCCCTCCTCTACTAAAAGTACAAAAAAATTAGCCGGGCACGGTGGCACACATGTAATCCCATCTACTCGAGAGGCTGAGGCAGGAGAATCGCTTGAGCTGAGACCGCACCACTGCACTCCAGCCTGGGTAACAGAGCAAGACTCTGTCTCAAAAAAAAACAAAAAACAAAAAACGAAAAAACAAGAAGTTATCTTCTTATGTCTAATTAAAAGATTTTCCACATATGGTTTACGAAAATAATTGAACTTTATTTTATTGGTATCAATATTCAGTTTTTAACATTTTTTGAAAATATCATTTTTTTGTTTGTTACATGCTCATGTCAATTTTGTGGGAGTTTTTTTGGCCGTATACAGAAGAAGGGTTCATTTCTGGGCTCTGTATTCAGTTCTTTCATCTGTTTATCTGTCTTTGTGTCAGTACCACATTGTTTTGGTTATTGCTGCTTTTAATACGTTTCAAAATCAGAAATTATAATGCCTCTTTGTTCCTTTTCATGGGTGTTTGGCTATAGTTCATAACAAAATTTTAACATTTTAAACAACATTTAAAAAAATGCTATTGGGATTTTTATAAAGATTATATTGAATTTATCTACCACTGTAGTTGCATTGATATCTTTGAAGAAATAATTTTTTTTATTCCTTAGCAAAAATATGTTGCAGAGTGTGTTTTATTTTCACATATTTTTGAATTTTTAATTTCTAGTTTAACTCAGTTTTGGTCAGAAAACACAAAGTGTATACTTTTGGTCTTTTAAAATTTATTTGTTGTTGTTGTTGTTGTTTGGAGACAGGATCTTACTCTGTCACTCAGGCCGGCATGTACTGGCATGATTTTGACTCACTGCAGCCTCAACCTACTGGGCTTAAGTGATCTTTCCACTTCAGCGTCTCAAGTAGTTGGAACTACAAACATAAAGTACCATGTCTGGATAATTCTTTGGTTAGTTGTAGGAATAGCGTCTCACTATGTTGCCCAGGCTGGCCTCAAACTTTTAACTCCAAGTGATCCTCCCACCTTGGTCTCTCTAAGTGTTGGGATTATAGGAACGAGCTACACCACCCAGCTGGCATTCTTAAATTTTATAAGTCTTAGTATGTGTCCTAGCAGAATACACCAGGTACAGATAAGAATATTGTGTATTCTCTTGCTTTTGACTGGAAAGTTTTGTATGTGTCTGTTAAACCTTGTTGGAGTATAGTATAGTTTTGATGTTCATGTTCTCCAAACCCGATGCTGCAATGTAATTTTTAACGTTGGATGTGGTACCTGGTGGGAGGTATTTGGGTCATGGGGGCAAAGTCCTCATAAATAGCTTGGCACCATTGTCTTGGTGATCAAAATGTTTACACTCCATTAATTCAGATGAAAACTGGTTTATTAAAAGAACCTGGCTCCTTCACCTCATACTTGCTCTGTCTCTTATCGTAAGATAGGTAGTTACTCTTTGCCTTCAACCATGATTGTAATCTTGCTGACACTAACGAGAAGCAGATGCTGGCATACGCTTTTTGTAGAGTCTGTAGAACTGTCAGCCAAATAAACTTTATTTCTTTATAAATTATCCACTCTCAGGTATTCCTCTATATGCAAAATAATACAGTCCATAGTATTGTCTAGGTTTTCTGTTTTCTTACTGATTTTTTAATCTGAATTTTCTATTTATTACTGAAAATGGGGTCTTGATATCTACAATTATTATGTTGCTATGTATTTCTTGCTTTACTTTTGTCAATATTTGCTTTGTATAGTTTGGAGCCCTGATGTTATGTATACACAGATATAGATATATAGATAGATATAATAGTTACAGATTTGTGGTAAATCAACCCATTTTACAAGTATATGCTGTCATTGTTTGTCTCACATTAGCATTTAACTTAAAGCATGTTTTATCTAATATGTAATTATAGTTACTATTTTCATAAAATACAGTTTTATTTCATTATGTGGTTTTCAGCCTATTTGACTCAATGCTAAAATGAGTCCCTTGTAAGCAGTATATTGTTTGCTTTTTTCTGAAGCCACTAAAGCACTTCTTTTTTATAATTTCATTTATTTGCTTGTTTATTCCTTGATTTTTGAGACAC
This sequence comes from Sapajus apella, assembly GCF_009761245.1. Classification (NCBI taxonomy): domain Eukaryota; kingdom Metazoa; phylum Chordata; class Mammalia; order Primates; family Cebidae; genus Sapajus; species Sapajus apella. Next base: position 205,377 of record NW_022437166.1, on the reverse strand, counting down.
ATCTCACTCTGTCAACCAGGCTGGTATATGTTGTGATTATGGCTCACAGCAGCCTCCACCTCCCAAACTCAGAAGATTCTCTCATTTCAGCCTCTTAGCGAGCTGGGTTACAAGTTTGTAGCATCACACCCAGCTAGTTTTTTTTTTTTTTGTATTTTTGGTTGAGACAGGGTTTTGCCACATTGCCAAGGTTGTTCTCAAATTTCTGAGATCCAGTAATTAGTCCACCTTAACCCCCTAAGTCCTGAGATTACATTTCTTTTTAATATATCATTTAATTCATATTTAAAATTATTTCTTAAAATGAACTTATTAGTCATATTGTTATTATTTTATGTGTTTCTGAGTGGTAGTGTTTTTAATTTATGGTTTTATTGACTTAAATTTTATTTCAATTGGATAGTGATGTGCTTCAATTAGTTTTTAATTTTGTTTTGCACAGTTTCTATAAAATCTTCATAATCATCTTGTATATTAGTTTATTTTCATGCTGTTGATAAAGACATACCTGAGATTGGGCACTTTACAACAGAAAGAGGTTTATTGGACTTACAGTTTCATGTGACTGGGGAGACTTCACAATCATGGTGGAAAGTGAAAGGCATGTCTCACATGGAGGCAGACAAGAGAGAGAGGTTCTGCAGAAAAACTCTTCCTTACAAACCCATCAGGTTTCATGAGACTTATTCACTATTATGAGAACAGAACAGAAAAGACCTGTCCCATGATTCAGTTACCTTCCACCACATCCCTCCCACAACATGTGGGAATTAAAAACGAGACTTGGGTTGGGACACAGCCAAACCATATCATCTTTAAAAATGAAATTTACATGAAACATCTTCCTTTTTTTTTCTGTCTCTTTTCTAAACAGACACTTGTCTGCATACATGAAACATCTTAATATAAATACAATATATTTTAATTTCATGACAATTTCAATTGAATATTAAATTATACCTCTATATTTTTAATTTATTAAAAATTATTTTATATTGCATATTTAACATTTATGCAGATATTCTGTTTTAAATATATGCAACAGTTTTAAATTTTTTTTCTTTTTAGTTTTAAAGGTTTTATGCATTATTGACAGTAAATATTTCTATATTTCTATATTTACATTTAATAGAGAGCTTTATTTTATATATGGTTTAATGATGCTGTCCAGCATCATATTTTTAAACAAAATTTACTCACTTTAGCATTTCTTTCTTTCTTTTTTTTTTTTTTTATATGCATTTTTTCCCCATATTACTCAGGCTGATCTAAAACTCCAGGTCTCTATTTCTCTGACAGCCTTGGCCTCCTAAAACTGTAGCATTACAGGCATGAGCCACGGTGCCTAGCCACCATGTAGCATTTTTTTCGTATAACTGTGCTAGTGGTGATAAACATCTTTACCTTTTATTTAGGAAATTTTTTAATTTTCATCTTTTATTTATTTATTTATTTATTTAGAGACGGAGTTTCACTCTTGTTACCCAGGCTGGAGTGCAATGGCGCAATCTCGGCTCACCACAACCTCCGCCTCCTGGGTTCAGGCAATTCTCCTGCCTCAGCCTCCTGAGCAGCTGGGATTACAGGCACACGCCACCATGCCCAGCTGATTTTTTGTATTTTTAGTAGAGACGAGGTTTCACCATGTTGACCAGGATGGTCTCGATCTCTTGACCTCGTGATCCACCCACCTCGGCCTCCCAAAGTACTGGGATTACAGGTGTGAGCCACCGCGTCTGGCCTAAATTTTCATCTTCTTTTTAAAGTGAAATATGTTTAAATCAAGTATTATTGGTTAGAAATAGTTTTTTCGTTTATTACATCAAAATTTGGAAAGCTCTCACCATTTTACATTTTCAGGTAACCTCTGTATTATTTTTTCCCCATATTCTTCTTTAAGACTTCCTTAATGAATATGTTGATTTAGTTGATGGTATCTAATAAGTTTTACAACCCATGTTTTAATTTTGTTTTGCAATTTTATACTTTTGTGTTATATATTTTAGGGTATGCCACCACACATCTGTTAATTGTGTTTTGATTTTTTAGTATATATTGTAATTGTGCATGCCAATATTTAACTTTGTACAATTTAAGACAGTGTGGAGCAAAATCAAATATGAATTAGCCATATGTCTTTTTCCAGTAGAATTATCTCTATGTTTGTTTGCCTGTACAAATATTATCCTTGTATTATTTTTATGACTTTTATGTTTGTTGTGTAGATGTTTTTGTGAATTGTTTTCTAATCCTGTATAGATGAGAAATCATAAAATTCTTATAATTTCAACATCCTGTTTATTTGTAAATCTGTATGATTTTTGTGTGGGAGAAACACTTTTACCACGAAATATTTTTAAATACACAGTTTAGTCATATTAATTATCTTGACATTATCATGCAACATACTGCTAAAATGTTTTTATCTTGCAAAACTAAATCTTAATATGTATTAAGTACCAGGCCAGGTGTGGTGGCTCATGCCTGTAATCCCAGCACTTTTCGAGGCCAAGGCGGGCATATCACAAGGTCAGGAGTTTGAGACAAGCCTCTCTAACATAGTGAAACCCTGTCTCTATTAAAAATACAAACAAAAATTAGCCAGGCATGGTGGCAGGTGCCTGTAATCCCAGCTACTTGGGAGGCTGAGGAAGGAGAATCGCTTGAACCTGGAGATGGAGGTTACAGTGAGCCAAGATCGCGCCACTATACTCCAGCCTGGACGACAGTGCAAGAATTTGTCTCAAAGAAAAAAATAACAGATAAAAACGACCAGTTGTTTCTTTCTTTCTTTTCTTTCTTTTCTTTCTTTCTTTCTCTTTCTTTCTTTCTTTCTTTCTTCTTTCTTTTCTTTTCTTTTCTTTTCTTTTCTTTTCCCTTCCTTCCTTCCTTCCTTCCTTCCTTCCTTCCTTCCTTTTTCTTTTCTTTTCTTTTCTTTCTTTTCTTCTTTCTTTCTTTCTTTCTTTCTTTCTTTCTTTCTTTCTTTCTTTCTTTCTTTCTTTCTTTCTTTCTTTCTTTCTTTCTTTTCTTTCTTTCTTTCTTTCTTCTTTCTTTCTTCTTTCTTTTTGGAGATGGAGTCTTGCTGTCTACCAATGCTGGAGTACAGTGGCACGATTTCGGTTTATTGCAACCTCCACCTCCAGGTTCAAGCAATTCTAGTGCCCCAGCCTCCTGAGTAACTGAGATTACAGTTGCCCACCACCATGCCTGGCCAATTTTTGCATATTTAGTAGAGATGGGGTTTCATTATGTTGACCAGGCTGGTTTCAAACGCCTGAACTTAGGTGATCCACCTGCCTCAGCCTCACAAAGTACTGGGATTGGGATTACAGGTGTGAACCACCATGCCTGACCCCAATTTTTTCTGTTTTCTAGCCCTTCGCAAACACCACTCTGTTCTTTGTTTCTAAGAGAATAACTCCTCATACAATCTCTGTCTTTTTGTGGCTGGCTCATTTCATTTTGCATAATGCCATCAAGATTTAGCTTTATAGTTTGTCCAATATTACTGGGTTTTTGAACACTGAATGCTATTCCAGAATTATTATTATTATTATTTTTTTGAAATGGAGTTTTGCTCTTGTTGCCCAGGCTAGAGTGCAATGGCACAATCTTGGCTCACCACAACCTCCGCCAGGGTTCAAGCGATTCTCCTGCCTCAGCCTCCCAAGTATCTAGAATTACAGGCATGTGCCTCCACGCCCTGCTAATTTTCCATGTTGGTCAGGCTGGTCTTGAACTCCCAATCTCAGGTGATCCACCTGCCTCAGCCTTCCAAAGTCCTGGGATTACAAGTGTGAGCCACCATGCTCAGCCTCAGAATTTTTATATTTCAAATTATACCTGCTGAATAATTTGATGAACAAAATTTGCATTGCTTTCACCTACTGGCTTACAGTAACAATCAGTAAGTGACTCATCATATGACCAATTATGTGAAAGTGTATATATGTGCTGTATTTTATTAGTCTACTTTTTTACCTTTATATTCATATCAGATTGTTCTACTTCTGTAGCTTCGTAATGTGTTCTGAATTAAGAATGTTAATGCCTTCAGCATTTTGTGTTGTTGTTGTTGTTGAAGATTGTTGGGTACTTTATTGTCTCTTGAGATTCTATATACTTCTTGTGTTGCTGTTTCTATTTCTTCAAAAATACAATAAGAAATTTGAAAAACATTGCATTAAATCTGTAGATTACATTGAGCAGGATGGACTTCTTCACAAGATTAACTACTTCAACTTTTGTATAAGAGCACACTCAGGAGTGTGTTGTTTAATTTCTATATGTTTGTAAATATTTCAGTTTTGTTCTCTTGTTGTATACTCTCATTTCATTTTGGTCATAGAAAGTAATTCATAGAATTTTTCTTCTAAAAATTTTGGTAAGACTTTCTTTTTGGCCTGAGATGTGGTCTATAGAGGAAAATGTACGAGCTATTGAGAATGGTGTGTATTCTGATGTTGAGGAGTGTTCTCCCTAACTCTGTTTGGAATACTTGTTTTATACTGCCTTTAAGTAGTCTTTCCCCTTATTAGCATTCTTTCTTGTGTTGTTTTTATTACAGAAAATGTGGTATTAAAATATCTTTCTATAATTATATTGCTTTTTATGTGTTTTTCCTATTCTGTCAATATTTGCTATATATATTTGGAACCCTAATGTGACACACACACACACACACACACACAAATTTGTCATAGGCTGCCAGTGAATGAATCTATTATTTTTTGATGTCCTTCTTTGTTTCTTTGGAGTTTCAATTTCAAGCACATTTTATAAAATATTATAGTTTTTGACTTAAGATGTAGCTTGTGTAAGATTGTTTTGACTGTTTCTGCTCTCATTTAACTAATGTTTGCATGGAATGTCTACTTCTATCCTGCCACTTCCAGTCTTTTTTAGTCATTAGATTTCTTTTCTTTTCTTTTTGAGAAGGAGTTTTGCTCTTTTGCCCAGTGTGGAGTGCAGTGGGGCGATCTCAGCTTACTGCAACCTCTACCTTTTGGTTTCAAGCAATTCTCCTGCCTCAGTTTCTTGAGTAGCTATGATTACAGGCACCCACCACCACACCTGGCTAATTTTTGTATTTTTAGTAGAGATGGGGTTTTACCATGTTGGCCAGACTGTTCTTGAACTCCTGACCTCGGGTTATCCACTCACCTTGGTCTCCCAAAATGTGAGGGTTACAGGCGTGAGCCACTGAGCCCAGCCTCTTTTGTGTATTTATACTAATATTTTTGTGGTATCTTGGGGATTACATATAACCTCTAAAAGATACAACAGTATGTTTTAATCTGGTAAAAACAAAAAAAAAAGCAAAAAAAACTAAGTTGCGTACAATTTTTTTTTTTTTTTTAAAGACAGAGTCTCATTCTGTCACCCAGGCTGGAGTCCAGTGGTGGGATCTCAGCTCACTGGAACCTTGGCTTCCTGGATTGAAATGATTCTCCTGACTCGGCTTCCTGAGTAGCTGGGACTACAGATGTGTGCCCCCACACCTGGATAATTTTTGTATTTTTCATAGAGATAGGGTTTCACCGTCTTGGCCAGGATGGTCTCGATCTCTTGACCTTGTGATCCGCCTACCTTGGCCTCTCAAAGTCCTGAGATTACAGGCATGAACCACCATGCCCAGGCTCTTTTGTGTACTTATACAACTATTTTCGTGGTACCTTAGGGATTGCATATAACCTCTAAAAAATACAACAACATATTTTAATCTGGTAAAAAAATGAACTTAAGTTGCATACAAAATTTTTTTATTTCTTTCCTCAAACTTGTCATCGATGTTGCTAATTATATTTTTGTGTTGTATATTCATTAACAGATGTTTATAATGATTTCTATGCTTTTATCTTTCTAATTACAGAGAATAATTAAAAATGTTTTCTGCATCACTAGGATAATGCTAAGAAATTCTACTTTTGTGTATTTGCATATTTTCCCCAGAATATAGTGTATTTTTATATGATTATGTGTTGTTTTTTAAATCATGTTATTTTCAGTAGAAGAAACTATTTTCAGCATCCTTTATATGTAGGGCATATACGGTTCCAATATACTTTTTTAGAATTTGGTTACTTTGGAAGGCTTTTATTTTTATTTTTATTTTATTTGGCAAGATAGATTCATTGATGGTATTATTCTCACTTAATAGCTATTTTTTTTCACAACTTCTTTTTATCACAACATCACACAGTTTCCTTACAGCCCGCAAAATTCTTGTTAACAGTTCATTGATTATCACATAAGATTATGTTTGTAAATGGCACATCACTTTTTTTTTTTTTTTGAGGCCATCTCGCTCTATGCCCCAGCCATGTTGGAGTGTAACCAGCTCACTGCAACCTTTGCCTCCCAGGTTCAAGTGGTTCTCTAGCCACAGCCTCCTGAGTAGCTAGGATTACAGGCATGCACCACCACACCTGGCTAATTTTTGTAGTTTTAGTAGAGACGGGGTTTCACCAGGTTGGCCAGGCTGGTCTCGAACCCCTTATATCAGGTAATCCACCCACTTAGGCCTCCCAAAGTGCCTGGATTACAGGCATAAGCCACTGTGCCTGGCCTGAGACATCACTTTTATCTTGCAGCTTCAAAGATAATCTTTTTGTCTCTGACTGTTGAAATTGTGCTTGTATTTGTGTTTGTTATAAATATCTTTCTGTGATCCTAGTTTGTTGAATTTCTTTGTATGTCTTTTTTTTTTTTTTTTTCACTTTGGAGTCTATCAGTTTTCTTTTGTATTTTTTACCTCCACGGTTTTTTTTTAAATGTTTAATATTCTTGTTCTATCCTCATTTTTCTGATTTTCCATAGTTGTCTCTGTTTCTATTTAATTAGTATTACTCAATTTATTATGAATTCTTAAAATTAATGTATACAGTACATCTTTTTCTGAAAATTTCATGATATTTTTGGTGAGATCATATGGTGCTATTTTTGTTGTTGTTTGTTTTTTTTGAGATGGAGTTTCACTCTTGTTTCCCAGGCTGGAGTGCAATGGCTTGATCTCTCACTGCAACCCCTACTTCCCGAGCTCAAGAGATTCTCCTGCCTCAGCCTCCCAAGTACCTGGGATTACAGGCATGCACCACCATGCCTGTCTTATTTTGTGTTTTTTGTAGAGATAAGGTTTCTCCACGTTGGTCAGGCTGGTCTCAAACTTCCAACCTCAGTTGATCTGCCCACCTCATCCTCCCAAAGCACTGGGATTACAGGCAGGAACCACTGTGCGTGGCCTACCCTATTTTTTATGTATTATAATCTTTGAGATTTGGACATTAATAAAAAGCTACCTGTAAAAATTATTATATGTAGCTTTGTTCTGACATAGTCTGAAAAAGATTGTCTTGGCTTGTGATTATGGGAATTTCTCAAACTTGTTTTTAAGATATGTGTTGTCTGAAATTTTGTGTTTATTTTTTTAGTTAAGAGCATTTACTCATGTTTCTTGGTAGGAGTCAGTAATCACTTTCTACATTTGTTCCCTTTCTGTGGTACTGCAGTCTCTGCTGCTGTAACATTTTTCTTTGGTCTCAGCAGACTCAAACTGTCATTCCAATGTATACTACCATTTCTTTCAGCACTTTATGTCATGAGAGATAGAAACTAGTATCAGGAGAAGCCCCTAAAAGCCAGAAATGACAGTGAATGTGCCAGTATTTTACCTTTCTTTTAAAACAAAAACCAGATTTGGCAATTTACTTCTAAAGGCACTGTGTTATAGTGAGAAGCAGGAAAAGCTGTGTTGGGTACATTTAACAGATTTTTTCTTTCTCTTTTATGCGGTTTTTTGCAATGTGCTCATCTGGGACATTGCACACAATTAACTCATTTATAAATTTTCCACAGATGTGTTTTGATCTGTCTTTTTGTTACGTTTATATGTCTATGAAAGAATTAGGGCCTGTGGTATTTTACAATGCCATCTTGTTAATTTAGTTTGTATAATTTTATAGGTCAGATTTTTAAACTATATTCATGTGCGTCTAGTAAGTGGAATATTTTTTTTCAGGTATATTTCCTCATTTTGCTCAACACCTTTGGCCAGAGCAGGGCATGGAAGATTCTCTTCAAAAAGTAATACTCAGAAGAGATGAAAAATGTGGACATGAGAATTTACAGTTTGGAAAAAGCTGTACAAATGTGAATGAGTATAAGGCCCACAAAGAAGGTTATAATGGACTTAACCAGTATTTCACAACTTCCCGGAAGAAAGTATTTCAGTGTGGTAAATATTTGAAAGTTTTTAATAAATTTTTAAATTCAAACAGACATAAGGTAAGACCTACTGGAAAGAAACCTTTCAGATGCAAAACATGTGTCAAATCATTTTGCATGCTTTCACACAAAACCCTGCATAAAAGCATTTATACAACAAAGAAGTCCCACAAGTGTAAAGAATGTGGAAAAACCTTTAATTGGTCCTTAACCCTTACTAATCTTAAGAAAATTTATACTGAAGAGAAACCCTACAAATGTGAAGAATGTGGCAAATCTTTTAAGCAACTCTCAACCCTTACTGCACATAAAATAATTCATGGTGGAGAGAAACGCTACAAATGTAAGGAATGTGGCAAAGATTTTAACTGGTCTTCAACGCTTACTGTACATAAGAGAATTCATACTGGAGAGAAACCTTATAAGTGTGAAGAATGTGGCAAAGCATTTATATTGTCCTCAGCCCTTACTGTACATAAAAGAATTCATACTAGAGAGAAACCCTACAAATGTGAAGAATGTGGCAAAGCATTTATATGTTCCTCAACCCTAAGTAGACATAAGAGGATGCACACTGGAGAGAAACCCTACAAGTGTGAAGAATGTGGCAAAGCCTTTCGTTTATGCTCACATCTTATTAAACATAAGATAATTCATACCGGACAGAAACCTTACAAATGTGAAGAATGTGGCAAAGCTTTTATATGGTCCTCAACCCTCATTGAACATAAGAGAATTCATACTGGTGAGAAACCATACAAATGTGAAGAATGTGGCAAAGCATTTATATGTTCCGCAACCCTAACTATACATAAGAGAATGCACACTGGAGAAAAACCATACAAATGTGAAGAATGTGGCAAAGCTTTTCATCGATGCTCAAATCTTACTAAACATAAGATAATTCATACCGGAGAGAAACCTTACAAGTGTGAAGAATGTGGCAAAGCTTTTATATGGTCCTCAACCCTTACTAAACATAAGAGAATTCATACTAGAGAGAAACCGTACAAATGCGAAGAATGTGGCAAAGCATTTATATTATCCTCAACCCTAACTAATCATAAAAAGATGCACACTTTAGAGAAACCTTACAAATGCGAAGAATGTGGGAAAGCATTTATATGGTCCTCAACCCTAACGAGACATAAGAGGGTGCACACTGGAGAGAAACCATACACATGTGAAAAATGTGGCAAAGCTTTTAAATGGGTCTCAACTCTTACTACACATAAGATAATTCATACTGGAGAGAAACCCTATAAATGTGAAGAATGTGGAAAAGCTTTTAGCCAATTCTCAAACCTTACTGAACATAAGATAATTCATACTGAAGAGAAACCTTACAAGTGTGAAGAATGTGGCAAAGCTTTTAATCGGTCCTCAAATCTTACTAGACATAAAATAATTCATACTGGAGAGAAACCTTACAAGTGTGAAGAATGTGGCAAAGCATTTAACTGCTTCTCAACCCTTACTAAACATAAGAGAATTCATACTAGAGGGAAACCCTACAAGTGTGAAGAATGTGGTGAAGCATTTAGCCAATCCTCAACCCTTACTACACATAAGAGGATGCACACTGGAGAGAAACCCTACAAATGTGAAGAATGTGGCAAAGCTTTTAATCGATCCTCAAATCTTACTACACATAAGATAATTCATACTGGAGAGAAACCCTACAAATGTGAAGAATGTGGCAAAGCCTTTTCCTGGTCCTCAGCCCTAACTAAACATAAGAAAATTCATACTGGAGAGCAGCCCTACAAATGGGAAAAATTTGGCAAAGCCTTTAACCAGTCCTCATATCTTACTACAGATAAGATAACTCATATTGGAGAGAAATCTTACAAGTGTGAATAACATGGCAAAGCCTATAAAAAGTCCTTCATTATTAATGGACATAAGATTGTTCATACTGGAGAGGAATGCTATAAACCTGAAAGATGTGCCAATGCTTTTGACAAGAACTCAAACTTTTCTAAACGTAAAGAAAATCATGCTGGTGAGAAATCCTAGAAATGTGAAGAACATGACAAAGCCTTTAAATGAGTTTCACACTTGATTGTAGGTAAGGGAATTCACACTGGAGGAAACTACTAGTGTGAACAGTGTGGCCAAGCTTCGAACCAATGCTCACACCTTATTACACAGGAAAGAATTTATACTTGAGAACAAATGTGCAGATATAGACAAAGTTAAAAAGCCATTAATACCTGCTTACATCTGACTCAAAATCAGAGAGTTCATGCTAAATAAAAGTATTAAATGTGTAATTAGTATCAAAAGATCTGTCAGAAAATCTGTCTTGAATGTGCGAAGGAGTATTTTGAAAAAGCATTACAAATATGAAGAGGGTTGTAATACCTTTACTTGTGTCACAGATCTTATTGTATACATTTTATACTAGAGGAAAACCCTGAGACAGTTGTTAAAATTTTGCTCAACATCACAGAGTTATATTGAAGAAAACTCTGTAGATAGATTTTGGAAAACAGTTTTTCAAAAACTACAAATTATAAAAACACTAAAGAGTTTATAATAAAATATATATTTCCAGATGCAGTCAGTATAAAAAATATTCAACCCAAAATTCCATTTATGTAAATATCAGGGAATAATTTACAGTTGAACTATCTAGACATTGCACTAAATCAGAGTGCTGAGTATAGAAAATCATACAAACTAAAATGTGTGTGAACATTATTTCTATATAATTTTTAAAGAAGTAGAATAATGTTTGGAGAGTCATAATTCAAAGTATCCTTTTTTGAAAATACAGGATTTTTAAAAAGTGAATAATAATGAAGTTAAACTCAAATTACTTCATCCTGTTTAATCATTCCTCATGTATTCACATGGAAAGCATGTGACTAATTGTTGCTGTATAAAAATACGAGAGATTCTTTTTTTTATGAGGCATTATTCATTATCTTTTCTATGGAAAGGTAAGGACATTAAAATGTAAGATGCATGATGAAAATTTAAATAGGCCCTTTGTGGTTAACTTATAATATTGAGTGATGCATGAGGTTGGTGTTCAGAGTAATATTCTTCTGCATTATTTTGAAAAATTTAGTTAAAATTAAGTTAGTAGTATGTTGTGTTACTGTACTTTTGTGAGTATGCAGTATATTTTTAAATTATAAATTATGTGTGAACTTTTCAACATTTTAAACATGTTATATACTATCATGAATTTACTGAAGTGTTACTATGCGACTAACTTTAACCTATTCCAGCTTACTCAAGGGTCTAGGTAAAAGATGGTAAAAATATACTATTTTTAGTATAAAAATAAGATAAGATAAAATAATGGACCGACATCTCTATTAACCTTTTTTGCCAGTGGCTTTCAGGTGCCAATAAACTTAAAGAATATTGTTTCTGTAGGTTAAATTTTTATTCTTATTTTTGCATTTAAATTTATGTTTCTTAATTTTTGTGGGTACATAATATGTGTATATATTTACACTGTATATGGTATATTGTAATACAGGCGTACAATATATAATAATTACATTAGAGGAAGTGAGGTATCCATTACCTCTAGCATTTATTCTTTGTATTACAAGCAATTCAATTCTACAGTTTTAGTTATTTTTAAATGTACAATTAAATTTTTGTTAACTACAGGGTCATTTTTATGGTCATAATGGAAAGTATATTCAAACATAAGTAAAAATTCATACATTTCTGAGTCCTGAATAAATATTTTTAAAAATTTTAATATATTTTTCTTTGAACATGTGTCCTCTGCCTGCAAGCACATATGGACTATTAGTATTGATGTATATAGAGTTAAATATTCACATCTGTTAGTCTAAAGATAAACTTTAGGTGTAAATAAATTATGGAGTAAGTGTGTTTGTGTGAGTAGAAGTTTGAAATTATTTTTAGCAGAAAAAAGCAATATCAGAACAAAATAAGTCATTTTAAGGAGGTGTCTAATTTACTGGAAAACAAAAATTCTCAAAAATGCTGAAAACAAATCTATCCTCTCTGCTTTGTATTGAATGTATTCCTGTGCAATCTTTTGACTAATGGTTCGGAATCTCTCCATGCAAATTCTCTGTTTTTAACTTGACTGGTACTCATGCTAAACCATACTTTTCTTTTTTTGTTGTTGTTTCATAGTTTTTGTTTATTTGTTTCGAGACAGAGTCTTGCTCTGTCACCCAGGCTGGGGTACAGTGTTGGCTCACTGAAACCTCCACCTCCGAGATTCAAGCAATTCCCTTGCCTCAGCTTTTGAGTAGCTGGGATTACAGGCGTGAGTCACTGCACCTGGCCTGTGTAATAGTTTATCAAATATTCATTATGTGAGCTGGTCTGTAATTATGAGAATAATCTTTTAATGTATTATTTCATAAGTTATTGAGGTACAGTGGTATTTGGTTAGATGAGTAAGTTTATTAGAGGTGATTTGTGAGAGCCTGATGAACCCATTCCTGAGCAGTATACACTGCACCATATATGTTGTCTTTTATCCCTCCACCTTCCCACTCTTTCCCCCAAGTCTCCAAAGTCCATTGTATCTTTTTTTTTTTTTTTTTTTTTTTTTTGAGATGGAGTTTCGCTCTTGTTACCCAGGCTGGAGTGCAATGGCGCTATCTCAGCTCACCGCAACCTCCGTCTCCTGGATTCAGGCAATTCTCGTGCCTCAGCCTCCTGAGTAGCTGGGATTACAGGCACGCGCCACCATGCCCAGCTCATTTTTTGTATTTTTAGTAGAGACGGGGTTTCACCATGTTGATCAGGATGGTCTCGATCTCTTGACCTTGTGATCCACCTGCCTCTGCCTCCCAAAGTGCTGGGATTACAGGCTTGAGCCACTGTGCCTGACCATTGTATCATTCTTATGCCTTTGCATCCTCATAGCTTACCTCCCACATATCAGTGAGAAAATAGTATGTTTGGTTTTCCATTCTTGAGTTACTTCACTTAACAGTAATAGTTTCATCTCCAGTTTCATCCGGGTCGTTGCAAACGCTGTTAATTCATTCCATTTTATGGCCGAGTAGCATTCCAATATATACAGTAGTATTTTAACATATTTTGATTTTTTAAATATTTTATATGTATGTGTGTGTATATATATGTTTATATGTTTATATGTATGTTTAATATGTTTATATGTGTGTGTGTAGATATATAGATAGATAGACAGATAGATATGTATCACAGTTTCTTTATCCACTCATTGATTGATGGGCATATCAGCTGGTTCCACAATTTTGCAGTTGTGAATTGTGCTGCTAGAAACATGGATGTGCAGGTATCTTTTTCAAATAATAACTTATTTTCCTCTGGGTAGATACTCAGTAGTGGGATTGCTGGATCAAATGGTAGTTCTACTTTTAGTTCTTTAAGGAATCTTCACACTTTTTTCCATAGCGGCCGTACTAGTTTACATTTCCGCCAGCAGTGTAGAAGTTTTTTCTGATCGCCGCGTCCACGCCATCTACTGTTTTTTGATCTTTTGATTATGATCATTCTTGTAGGAATAAGGTGGTATTGCATTAGGGTTTTGATTTGCCTTTCCCTGATCATTAGTGATATTGAGCATTTTTTCATGTTTGTTAGCCATTTGTGTATCTTTTGAGAACTGTCTGTTCATGTTTTAGCCCACTTTTTGATGGGATTTTTTTTTTTCTTCCTGATTTGTTTGAGTTCATTGTGGATTCTGAATATTAGTCCTTGGTCAGATGTATAATTGTGAAGATTTTCTCCTACTCTGTAAGTTGTCTGTTTGTTCCGCTGACTGTTCCTTTGGCCATGTAAAAGCTCTTTAGTTTAATTAGGTCCCAGCTATTCTTGTTTTTACTTCATTTGCTTTTGGGTTTTTGATCATGAAATTTTTGCCTAGCCAATGTCCAGAAGAGTTTTTCCAGTGTTATCTTCCAGAATTTTTATCGTTTCAGGTCTTAGGTTTAAGTCCTTAATCCATCTTCAGTTGAGTTTTTTTTTTTATAAGGTGAGAGATGAGGATCCAGTTTCATTCTTCTACATGTGACTAACCAATTATCCCAGCACCATTTGTTGAAAAGGCTATTGTTTCTCACCTTATGTTTTGGTTTGCTTTGTTGAAGATAGGTTAGCTGTAAGTATTTGGGTTTATTTTGGGGTTGTCTGTTCCACTGGTCTATGTGCCTATTTTTATACCAGTATCATGCTGTTTTGGAGACTATGACCTTATGCTATAGTTTCAAACCAGGTAGTGTGGTGTCTCCAGATTTGTTCTTTTTGTTTAGCCTCCTTTGGCTATGTGGGCTCTTTTTTGGTTTTACAAAAATTTCAGAATTATTTTTTTGACTGTGAAGAATGATGGTGGAATTTCGATGAGAATTGTGTTAAATTTGTAGATTGTTTTTGGCAGTGTGGTCATTTTCACGATTTTGATTCTACCCATCCTTGAGCATGCAATGTGTTTCCATTTGTTTGTCATCTATGATTTATTTCAGAAGTGTTTTGTAATTTTCCTTGTAGAGGTCTTCTGACTTCTTCATTAGGTATATTCCCAAGTATTTTTTTTTTCAGCTATTGTAAAAGGAGTTGAGTTATTGATTTAATTCTCTGTTTGGTTGCTGTTGGTGAATAGAAGAGCTACTAATTTGTGTACATTAATCTTATATCCAGAAACTTTGCTGAATTTCTTTATCAGGTCTAGAAGTTTTCTGGAGGAGTCCTTAGGGTTTTCAAGGTAAATGATTGTATCATCAGCAAACAAGAACAGTTTGACTTCCTGTTTACTGATTTGGATGCCTTTAATTCTTTCTCTTGTCTGATTGCTCTGAGTAGGACTTCCAGGACTGTGAATTAGGGAGGGTTCCTTCTTTCTCTATTTTATGAAATAGTGCCAGAAAGATTCGTAACAATTCATTTGAATGTCTGGTAACATTCTGCTGTGAATCCATCTGGTCCTGGACTTTTTTTTTGTTGGTAATTTTTAAATTACCATTTTGATGTTACTGCTTGTTATTTGTTGGTTTAGAGTGTCTAAGTCTTCCTGATTTAAGCTAGGAGGATTTTATTCTTCCAGGAATTTATACATCTCTTCTAGGTTTTCTAGTTTATGTTTGTAAAGGTGTTCATAGTAGCCTTGAATGATTTTTTGTATTTCAGTGGTGTCAGTGGTAATATATCTCCTGTTTCATTTTCAGTGAGGTTATTTGGATTTTCTTTCTTTTTGGTTAATCTTGCCAATGGTCTATTTTATTTATCTTTTTAAAGAAGCAGTTTTTGTTTAATTTACTTTTTGTATTTGTTTGTTTGTTTGTTTCCATGTAAGTAGTTCTGATCTGATCTTGGTTATTTCCTTTTTTCTGCTGGGTTTGGGTATGGTTTGTTTTTGTTTCTCTAGCTTATTGACATGTGACCTTAGATTGTCTGTTTGTGCTCCTTCAGACTTTTTGATGTATGCATTCAACACTGTAAACTTTCCTCTTAGCACCACCTTAGCTGTATCCCAGAGGTTTTCATTGTTATTCGGTTTGAAGAATTTTTTAAATTTTCATATTGATTGTGTTTTTGACCCAATGCTCATTCAGGAGCAGGTTATTTAATTCCCATGTATTTCTGTGATTTTGAATGTTCCTTTGGGAGTTGATTTGCAGTTTTTTTCCACTGTGGTCTAAAAAAGTGCTTGATATATTTTCAATTTTTCCAAATTTAGTGAGGCTCTCTTTATGGCCTATCATGTAGTCTACCTTGCAGAGAGTTCCATGTGCTATTGAGTAGAATATGTTTTCTGTGGTTTTTGGATGAAATATTTTGTATATATCTGTTAAGTCCATTTGTTCCAGGGTATGGTTTAAATCATTATTTCTTTGTTGACTTTCTGTCTTGACAACCTGTCTAGTTCTCCCAGAGGAGTGTTGAAGTCCCACACCAGTGTTGCTGTCTACCTCATTTCTTAGGTCTATTAGTCATTGTTTTATACATTTGGGAGTGCCAGTGTTAGGACCATATAGGTTTTGGACTGTGATGCTTTCCTGTTGCACCAGACCAGCTACCATTATATAATGTCCCTCTTTGTCTCTTTTAACCACAGTTGCTTTAAAGCTTGTTTTGTCTGGTATAAGAATAGCTACCCCTGTTTGCTTTTGGTGTCCATTTGCATAAAATGCCTTTTTCCACCGCTTTAAGTTAAGGTGACGTGTTAGGTGACTCACCTGAAGTCAGCAGATAGTTGATTTGTAAGTTGTTTTTTTTTTTTTTTTTTTTTTTTTGAGACGGAGTTTCGCTCTTGTTACCCAGGCTGGAGTGCAATGGCGCGATCTTGGCTCACCGCAACCTCCGCCTCCTGGGTTCAGGCAATTCTCCTGCCTCAACCTCCTGAGTAGCTGGGATTACAGACACGCGCCACCATGCCCAGCTAATGTTTTGTATTTTTAGTAGAGACGGGGTTTCACCATGTTGACCAGGATGGTCTCGATCTCTTGACCTCATGATCCACCCGCCTCGGCCTCCCAAAGTGCTGGGATTACAGGCGTGAGCCACCGCGCCCGGCCGATTTGTAAGTTCTTATCCATTCTGAAGTTTTGTGTCTTTTAAGTGGAGCATTTAGGCCATTTACATTTAATGTTAGTATTGAAACGTGAGGTACAATTGCATTCATCATGCCCTTTGTTGCCTGCATAGCCTGCATACTTTTTTTTTTTAAGTTGGAGTCTTGCTCTGTTGCCCAGGCTGGAGTGCAGTGGCACAATCTCGGCTCATTGCAACTTCCGCCTCCCAAGTTCAAGTAATTCTCCTGCTTCAGCCTCTTGAATAGCTGGGACTACAGGCATCCACCACCACGCCTGGCTAATTTTTGTATATATTTAGTCAAAACAGGGTTTTACTATATTGGCCAGGCTAGTCTCAAACTCCTGACCTTATGATCTGCCTACCTTGGCCTCACAAAGTGTTGGGATTACAGGCATGAGCCACCATGCCCAGTCTTTGTTGTTGTTGTTGTTTATTTTTGTTTTTTTAACTTGTATTTTATATGTGTGTGTGTGTGTGTGTGTGTGTGTGTGTGTGTGTGTGTCTTGTTTGATTTATGCTTTCAAGAGATTCTGTTTGGATGTGTTTCCCCTTTTTTTTTTTTTTTTTTTCAAGATTTAGAACTTCTTTTTGCAGTTTTTATAGTGGGGGCTTGGTAATGGTGAATTCTCTCAGCATTTGTTTTTCTGAAAATGACTGTATCTTTCCTTCATATGTGGTGCTTAGTTTCCCTCGATGCAAAATTCTTGGCTGCTCATCGTTTTGTTTGAGAAAGCTGAAGATGGGGCCCCAATCCTTTCTAACTTGTAGGGTTTCTGCTGAGAAATCTGCTGGTAAGCTGATAGGTTTTCCCTTATAGGTTACCCAGTGCTTCTGTCTCATAGTTGTTAAGATTTTTTTTTCTTTGTCTTTTTTTTTTTTT
>NW_022437166.1:169263-187342 GCF_009761245.1 Sapajus apella | reverse complement strand
TGAGCCACCGCGCCCGGCTTCTTTGTCTTAACTTTGTATAACCTGATGACAATGTGCTTAGGTGAAGATATTTTTGCAATGAATTTCCCAGGTGTTCTTTGCGCTTCTTGTATTTGCATGTCTAGGTCACTAACAAGGCCAGAGAAGTTTTCCTTGATTATTCCCTGAAATATGTTTTTCAACCTTTTGGAATTGTCTTCTTCTCGGTAATACCAATTATTCTTAGGTTTGGTCATTTAATATAATTCCAGACTTTTTGGAAGCTTTGTTCATATTTTCTTTTTTTTATTTTATTTTTTATTTTACTATCTCCAGTAATGGGTATAAGCATTGTTCATATTTTCTTATTCTTTCTTTGTTATCTTCGTTGGATTTGGTTAATGGAAATACCCTGTCTTTGAGCTCTGAATTTCTTTCTTCAACTTGTTAGCTTGTATTGCTGAGATTCTTTCAGAGCATCTTGCATTTGTAAAAGTGTGTCCAAAATTTCCTGAATTTTTTATTGTTTTTTCTTAAAGCTATCTATTTTGTTGAATATTTTTCTCTTCACTTATTGTATGATTTTTTAGATTTTCTTACCTTAGGCTTTGCCTTTCTCTGGTCCCTCCTTGATTAGCTTAGTAATTAACCTCCTGAATTCTTTTTTCAGATAAATTAGGGATTTCTTTTTTGTCTGGATCCATTGCAGGTGAACTAGTGTGTTTTCTAGGGGGATGTTGACAAAACTTGTTTTCTCATACTGTCAGCTTTGTTTTTCTGGTTGTTTCTCATTTGAGTATGCTCTGTCAGAGGGAAGGTCTAGGACCTAAAGCTGTTCAGATTTTTTGTCCCACGGGGTGTTCCCTTGATGTAGTACTCTCCCCCTTTTCCTGTGGATGTGGCTTCCTGTGAGCCAAACTGCAGTGATTGGTTGTTGGTTGTCTCTCTTCTGGGTCTAGTCCCCAGGGTCTTCCCAGCTCTAGGCTGTTACTCGGGGATGTCTGCACAGAGTCCTGTGATGTGAACCATTTATGGGTCTCTCAGCCATGGATAACAGTGCCTGTTACGGTGAAGGTGGCTAAGGGTGCAATGGACTCCATGGGGGTCCTTAGCTTTGTTGGTGTAATGGTTTATTTTTGTGCTGATTGACCTCCTGCCAGGAGATAGTGCTTTCCAGAAAGCATCAGCTGTAGTAGTGTGGAGAGGAACCAGCAGTGGGTGGGGCCTTAGGACTCCCAAGATTATATGTCCTTTGTCTTCCACTACCCGGGTGGCTAGGGAAGGACCATTGGTTGGTGGGGGCTTCTAGGTGTGTCTGAGTTTAGATTCTCCTCGGGTGGGTCTTGCTGCTGCTGCTGTGGGGAATGGGGGTGAGATTCCTAGGAGTTGTGTACCTAGGAGGATTATGGCTGTCTCTGCTGAGTCATTCAGGTATCAGGGAAGTGGGGGAAAGCTGGCAGTCACAGACCTCACTCAGCTTCCATGCAAACCAAAGGGTTGGTCTCACTCCCACTATGCCCCCACAGCAACCTCTAGACTGTTTCCAGGTGGAGGGCAAGTTGGGCTTGAAAATTGCCCAAGGCCGCGCTGGCTCACGCCTATAATCCCAGCACTTTGGGAGGACAAGGCGGGTGGATCACGAGGTCAAGAGATCGAGACCATCCTGATCAACACGGTGAAACCCCGTCTCTACTAAAACTACAAAAAAATTAGCTGGGCATGGTGGCGCGTGCCTGTAATCCCAGCTACTCAGGAGGCTGAGGCAGGAGAATTGCCTGAACCCAGGAGGCGGAGGCGGAGGTTGCGGTGAGCCGAGATCGTGCCATTGCACTCCAGCCTGGGTAACAAGAGCGAAACTCCATCTCAAAAAAAAAAAAAAGAAAAGAAAATTGCCCAAGGCTTTCTGCTTCTCAGTTGGGAAGGAAAAGGGCTCTTTGTCTTCCCGGCCTGTAAAGTCTGCAAGCCAGATTTATGCCTTCCCCAGAGTTCTGGCCAGGAAGCTTCTCGCCTCGTTCAAATTGTTATGAAGTTCAGCTAAGGGAAGGGCTTCTCCCTTTGGAGTTTTACCCCCTTCTTCTCTGTCCTCCCTCTTAATGGATCCCTCAGGTGCCAGGCAGGAATGGGCCATTTGCGGATTCAGCGAGCTCTCAGGGCCTCCCTGCTGTCTCTTCCACTCTTCTATTTCACTCAGCCTGGCTCTCTAACTTGACTCAGCTCCAGGTAGTCAGGAACTTCTCCCACAAACAGACTTTCAGCTTCTGCAGTAGGGGTGCGTGTTCTCCCTTTCCCACTTTTGCAGTTGGGGCACTCATAGTATTTGGGGTGCCTTCCAGGTCCTGCGGGAGTAGTTTGATTTCTTCAGAGTGTCTGTCCTGCTGCCTTTAAAGACGCATTCTCAAGATGAAGGTGGTGATTTGTTCAGATAATCTCTCCTGAGAAATAATCAGAGAAGAGAGAAAAAATGGTTGATTCTCAGATAAGTGTGTCCCAGGTCAAAACTGTGTCCATATTTTCTTCTAACATGGAACGTGTTTAAAATTGCAATCATTTATAGTTCAACTTCTGATGCTTTTGCCTAAGATGATTTCAACTACTTTTTTCCTTTTATTCTCATGACAGTGAAAGGACTTTTTTTTTTTTTTTTTTTAATTTTGAGACAGAGTTTCACTCTTGTTGCCCAGGCTGGAGTGCAATGGCATGATCTCAGCTCACGACAACTTTTGCCTCCCGGTTTCAAACGATTCTTCTGCCTCAGCCTCCTGAGTAGCTGGGATTACAGGCATGCACCACCACACCTGGCTAATTTTGTATTTTTAGCAGAAATGGGGTTTCCTCCATGTTGGTCAGGCTGGTCTTGAACTCCCGACCTTAAGTGATTTGCCTGCCTCAGCCTCCCAAAGTGCTGAGATTACTGGCATGAGCCACCATGCCCAGCTAAGACCTCTTTAAGATAATTCTCCCCTATATATCAGAGCCTTAGCTTTATTATCTCCATGCAGACTTCTTCTGTATCACAATACTCACCTTGAATTCATACCCTGAAATATTGAAAGTATTCCCTTTGTTTACAGATCAGCCTGGGCAGGTGGGGATATAAAACATTCTTATTGGAGATGGTGCTGGGTCCTCAGTATCAGTGAGGAGAAAAGTACATCGTTTAGGTTCCATCTGAATGCCCCATCAGCTCTGTGAAGAATGTAATTTTTTAACGTGCACTTAAAAAGGGTAGAATTAATAGCTGGGAATAATTTAGAATGATATGTAAAGGAATTCAAAGAAATATGCCTTCTAGAATTCTGAGAGCGTATTTAAATACACTATTAGAAATTACAAAACATGGGCAACATATGTTGCTTGAAATTTACATAAAACACATTGTTTATGATTAGATTCATATTACGATTTACATTTTTTGGCCAGTAATCTCACAGAAGTCATGCTGCATACTTCTATATGTATCAGCACCTGATACCAACCTGTTCTATTAATTTTATTTACTTTGTTAACATGTTTTCTGAAGGATTTCTTCACTATAAAGTTACTTTTTTTTAAGACAGGTTTTCACCATGTTGGTCAGGCTGGTCTTGAACTCCCGACCTCAGGTGATCCACCCGCCTTGGCCTCCAAAGTGCTTGGATTACAGGTATGAGCCACCACACCCGGCCTTAAAGTTACTTTTTTTTTTTAATCACATTTAATCTGTAAGCTCCTTTGTCACACTAAGTGTCAGCTACCAACCCAAGCTGAGATCTGATGGGAGTGTGTGGCCAAATGGTGGGTTGCTGGGAAAACACTCGAGGAATTGCGGGCAGTTTTGCATGTCCACCTGTCTGTGTATTCCTTACACACAATTACGACTCAGAGCCAAGTATGAGCTTCCACAACCAGGTTACATGATGAGCAGAATTGTGCACCTGCACTCCAAGCTCACTGAGTCATGCTGAAGCAGACGTTTACCTCAACCCGTTCTTAACCACAGCACATCCGTTTGTCTTACATGTCTTTTCTTAATAGTTTCTCTTTGTTTATACCTTGCTTTGGAAAATGAAGGCTGTCATCTTTGTTTACCGGTCACATACACTGGGATAAAACCCAGGTTCTATCACTTACTAGATGTTTTACAAAGTATTTTTCGTAAGCTAGAATCATTGACATCGTTCGTGGGTTTGCTAGCAGGGGAGTAACTCACGTCTCATCCAAGATCTCTTGAATTGGAATACATATTTTAACAAAATCTCCAGTTGATTGATGGAACGTTAAAATGTGAGCGGTACCTTCTGACTTACTGTGACTTCTCCATATGAGAACTGTACTCAACTTACTCTGTGTAATGTAAATATAGCACTCAAAACTATACACTTGTGTTTATGCCTAATTTTATGCTGTATCTTTCAGAAAACTATAGTACCTACTCTGGCTTTGTGATTCTTACTTCATCCTCTTTCCTCATAATGAGGGAATATGTTAGATAATCTTTCTCTGTTAAACGGTATTTTATTGGATAATTCCAGTCACCCATGTAAAACAGAGCCAGCTCTTTTAACTCTCAAACACCTAGAGTAAAATTAACAGTTCTGCCCATGGCCACTTGGGGTGTTTGGGTTTTTTTAGGCAGTCTTATCATTCATGACTGTGGCCATAGAATTCTCTCAGGAGAAGTGGGAATGTCTGAATCCTGCTCAGTGAAATTTGTATAGAGGCGCAATGTTAGAGAACTACAGAAACCTGCTCTTGGTGAGAATAAATTTTCCCCAGATTTCCTAATATACCCTAAGGCTTCTATTTTCTCCCTTTGTTGAATGATTTTGGGAGTTTTTGCTATGCATAAATTATTTTTAGATCAATATTTTTAAGGAAAACTTGAAGGGTTATTTGAACAGAAAAGAAAATCTTTAGCTCACGCCTGTAATCCCAGCACTTTGGGAGGCCGAGGCGGGCGGATCACGAGGTCAAGAGATCGAGACCATCCTGGCCAACACGGTGAAACCCCGTCTCTACTAAAAATACAAAAAAATTAGCCGGGCGTGGTGGCATGTGCCTGTGGTCCCAGCTATTCGGGAGGCTGAGGCGGAAGAATCGCTTGAACCCAGGAGGCGGAGGTTGCAATGAGCAAGACTCCATCTCAATAAAAAAAACAAAAAGAGAAAAAAAATCTTCAAGATGTTTTATCTAAACGGGAACCTTCCCTTTCTTGAGCTAATCTGTATCCTTCACTCTAGATTAATAATAATCCTAGAAATTCAACGGCATTAAATATTGTTGCCCAAATATTAAAATCCAATATCTGGCACCAATTTTAAATTCAATAGTATTGAATAATAGAGGTAAGGACCCAGAAATGTGAAATATGTTCTAAATATTCTAAAAGTTCTGCCAGAAAACAGTATTTTGAAATTAACTTTCTTGATTCTTTCCTAATTCTCTGTCCTCTCTACTGAACATAGTACTAGGTTGATAACCGGAGAATCCCAGCAAGTCATGTTACTTTTCTCTAACAAAACAGGCCTTGCTCTCTCTCACCCTGATCTGATCTGCTTTGAGCAAATAAAAGAGCCCTGGACTGTGAAGAGACATGAGACAGTAATCAAACACTCAGGTAGGTAAGCATGAATGAAGCAGATAACACAAGATGAGAGGTACAAAGGTCAAAAAGAATTCCAGAGCTGGCCGGGCACAGTGGCTAATGCCTGTAATCCTAGCACTTGGGGAGGCCAAGGTGGGTGGATCACCTGAGGTCAGGAGTTCAAGACCAGCCTGGCCATCATGGTGAAACCCCATCTTTAAAAAAAAAAAAAAAAAATTCCAGACCTTAAAAGGTGGTATGGGATGTTCTCCTTCAGTGAAAAGGTTTTCTAAAAAAGCCATTTTTTTTCTTTACTCTCAAATAGGAGCATTTTTTTGTCACTCTACCTTTGAATTCTCTAAGGACTCTACTTCCTATTCAGTGATACTCCTTTGAGGGTACCATGAGAGCTAATGTCCTCTATGGCTTATAAGGTACTGCATGATATGCCTGCTCTTCCATTGATTCAGGGATATATAAGAATATCTCTTAGTATTTTTCAGAAACTACATGTTAGATCATTTCTTGAACTCCCAGCCTCAGGTGATCCGCCCGCCACGGCCTCCAAAGTGCTTGGATTACAGGCATGAGCCACCACGCACAGCCAGATCATTTCTTAAGCGGTCTTTACCCATCACGTCTGAAATGTGTGAGAGAAGTGATGATATTAAGATTTGTTTCAGAAATCTCAGGAATATCAATGACACATGTTACTTATTTCTCTCTCTTTTTTGTTTATATTAGCAGTCCTAACATTTGAAGTGATAGCTCATGATTGTTTTCATTTGCAATTGCCTGTTGGTAGGTGATATTGAGCACCTTTTTTTTTTTTTTTTTTTTGAGACGGAGTTTCGCTCTTGTTACCCAGGCTGGAGTGCAATGGCGCGATCTCGGCTCACCGCAACCTCCGCCTCCTGGGTTCAGGCAATTCTCCTGCCTCAGCCTCCTGAGTAGCTGGGATTACAGGCACGCACCACCATGCCCAGCTAATTTTTTGTATTTTTAGTAGAGTTGGGGTTTCATCATGTTGACCAGGATGGTCTCGATCTCTTGACCTCGTGATACCCGCCTCGGCGTCCCAAAGTGCTGGAATTATAGGCGTGAGCCACCGCGCCCGGCCAAGCACTTTTTTATATACCTGTTGGTCACTTGTATATATTTGTTGGCAAAATATTTTTTCAGCCTGTTGACTGTTTTTCAGATGGATTATAATTGTTATTCTTTTACTTGCCTTTGCTTTGAATTTCCTATATATTTTAAATCTTAAGCTTTTCTTGTATATATGGTTTGCTGCTGTGAGCATACAATAAACATGCCAGTATAGGTATCATTTTCATATAGTAAACTATTTTTTCCTTGGGTAGATACCCAATAATGAGATCTCTGAATCAAATGGTAGTTGTATTTTAGTTGAGATTGAGCATTTTTTTCATATGCATGTTGGCTATTTGTATGTCTTTATTGAAAAATGCTTAGTAATGTTATTTGCCCACTTTTCAATGAGATTCATAATTATCATGATGATATTTTAGAGTTATTTGTAAATTCTGAACATCACTTCCATGTTGGCACATAGTTTGCAAATATGTTCTTTTATTCTGTAGGTTTCCTGCCCTGTTGATGATGATGATGATGATGATGATGATGATTTTGCTGTGCCAAAACTTTTTAGTTTGAGTCTCATATATCTATATAATAATTTATAATAGTTTTCTTTGTCATGTCTTTGGCTAGCTTTGGTATCAGGATGATACTGACCTGAGAGTGACTTAGAATTTCATTATCCTCAATTTTTGAGAAGAGTTTCAGGAGGATGATTATTCTTGGTACATTTGGTAGAATTTGGCTTTGCATTTATCTACTCATGAGCTTTTCTTTGTCATGACATTTTTTCTTTTTTTTTTTTTTTTTTTTTTTTGAGACGGAGTTTCACTCTTGTTACCCAGGCTGGAGTGCAATGGCCTGATCTCGGCTTACCGCAACCTCCGCCTCCTGGGTTCAGGCAATTCTCCTGCCTCAGCCTCCTGAGTAGCTAGGATTACAGGCACACGCCACCATGCCCAGCTGAATTTTTGTATTTTTTAGTAGAGACGGGGTTTCACCATTTTGACCAGGATGGTCTCGATCTCTTGACCTCGTGATCCACCCGCCTCGGCCTCCCAAAGTGCTGGGATTACAGGCGTGAGCCACCGGGCCCGGCTGTCATGACATTTTTTATGATAAACTCAATGATGGTACTCATTAGTTTGTTCAGGTACTCTGTTTCTTCCTGTCTCTATCTTTGGAGGTTGTATGTTTCTGTGAATTTGTTCATTCTTTCTAAGTTTTCAGGTTTGGGAGTGTCTAGTTGTTTATAATCCTTTCTTATGATCTTTTGTGTTACTGCTGTATCCATTGTAATGTCTATTCTTTCATTTCTGATTCTGTTTATTTAGATCTCTCTTCTGTTTGTGGTTCCTCTAGGTAGCAATTTATCAATTTTGTCTTTTTGAAAAACCAACTCTTGATTCTGTTGATTATTTTTATGATGTTTGGTCTTTATTTCATTTAGTCCTGTTCTGATTTTTTTTTTTTTGAGACGGAGTTTCGCTCTTGTTACCCAGGCTGGAGTGCAATGGCGCGATCTCGGCTCACCGCAACCTCCGCCTCCCGGGTTCAGGCAATTCTGCCTCAGCCTCCTGAGTAGCTGGGATTACAGGCACGCGCCACCATGCCCAGCTCATTTTTTGTAGTTTTAGTAGAGACGGGGTTTCACCGTGTTGACCAGGATGGTCTCGATCTCTTGACCTCGTGATCCACCCGCCTCAGCCTCCCAAAGTGCTGGGATTACAGGCGTGAGCCACCGCACCCGGCTGTTCTGATTTTTGTTATTTTTTTCTTCTTCTAACTTGGAACTTGGTTTGCTATTAATTTTCCAGTTCCTTGAAGTGTGATGCCAGGTCTTTAATATGTAAGCTTTCTACTTTGTTGATGGAGGCATTTAGGCTATAAACTGCCTTCTTAGTACTATATTTGCTGTATCTCACAGGTTTTATTGGATTGTGTTTCTATCTTCATCTTCTTTCCCAAAAATTTTTAATTTTTATCTTAATTTTTTTTTTTAAAGTTGGGATTTCTCCATGATGGCCAGCCTGGTCTTGAACTCCTGACCTCAGGTGATCCACCCACCTCGGCCTCCCAAAGTGCTAAGATTACAGGTGTGAGCCACTGCGCCTGGCAATTTTTTAAATATATATATAGGTTTTAGAAGCAGGCAACAGGGTGCTAGCAAATGCTCCATTTCCAAAACAGAAGATAAGCGTGGGGCAGCCAGCTTCCTCCTGTGCTGTGTAAATGTTCACACCTGGTCCAGCCAATCTTTGGGCCCTATGTAAATCAGACACCACCTCCTGAAAGCCAATCTGTAAAACTCAGTGTGCTTCACTGCGGGCTGGAAGTCCAACTCGGGGGACCCACTCTTTCTCAGGAGAGAGAGCTATTTTTCTTTCACTGTCTTTTACCGATTAAATCTCTGCTCCTAAACCAACTTTTTATGTGTCCATGTACTCTATTTCTTTGGCATGAGATGACAAACCTCGGGTATTTACACCAGAGTAATGACACTGCTTCATTATGTTAAAAAATAATTTATTTGTTAAAATTGCTATATTAAGAAATACAGCACATTTCAGAGGCCACTGATGCTCAGTGCAAAAACTGCCATATACAAATATGACATCAAATTATACTTCCAGTAATGATATTAGAAAGCTCTTGTTTCCCTACACTTACCATTTATAAATAGTATAATAGAACGTGTCATTTTAAGAAATATTTCCCATTTTGGTATGTGAAAAACTGGCATCTCATTATATTAACATGCATTTTAGTAACTATTCAGGTAACATGGTTTTATATATGTTTAGTGTACTACTTTTTGAATTGCCTAGTCATGTCTTCTGCTTATTTTGCTATTGAATTATTTAATTTTTACTAATTTATATAAGCTTTTGTTCTCATTATAGTAATCATTTGTCCAAAATTATTTTACATATATCTCCATTCAGCTCCCAGTTGAATGGAATCCATCTTTAATGTTTTTGAGAGAAAAAGAACTTCTTCCCTTCTAAAGATGTCTACTCTTTAAAGAGTTTCAGTAAGTACCAATTAGTAAAACACGATTAGGAAATTTTAAACATTGTCTAAGTGAATTAGATTTGTGGAAAAATAAATGTTCTCACCTTTCCATTATTTCTTAACCATGTATAGGAAGGCAGATCATACATTCTGGGCTGAAAATTCTCTTTTTAAAAAGGGAAAATGGCCCGGGCGCAGTGGCTCAAGCCTGTAATCCCAGCACTTTGGGAGGCCGAGGCGGGTGGATCACGAGGTCAAGAGATCGAGACCATCCTGGTCAACACGGTGAAACCCCGTCTCTACTAAAAATACAAAAACATTAGCTGGGCATGGTGGCGCGTGCCTGTAATCCCAGCTACTCAGGAGGCTGAGGCAGGAGAATTGCCTGAACCCAGGAGGCAGAGGTTGCGGTGAGCCGAGATCGCGCCATTGCACTCCAGCCTGGGTAACAAGAGCGAAACTCTTTCTTTCCAAAAAAAAAAAAAAAAAAAGGGAAAATGTATTCTATCAAAGAGGGTACCAAATTCCAGCTTTGTACTGCACTTTGCTGAACACGTTGTCATTTTTCAAGCTTAAACTTTCCAAAAGGTTAGCAGTATTCTCTCTAAAACACAGAGCTGCTCATATTATGACCCTGCTCCAAGACATTTGATGGCTCATAACAGCCTACACATCCATGTTTCTAAGGCCAACATCTCTTATCATCCCAACTCTACACAACAGTCCCAAACTATATTCTCCTGTCACACTCCACTTCTTGTCCTACCCTGTTCTCAGATACGCCCCACACTTTTATACTTCAAGTCCTGTACTTGAACTGCTTTTTTTTGCCTCAGTATACATTTATCCTTTCCCACATTCTTCTCCTCCAATTTTCACTGCAATTTCTCACTTGCCGGTTCTCCACTTGTTCTTTCTGGTTGTGAGTCACTGGCGAATTTTAGAACTGGAACCATATTACATCCATCTTTGCAGTTCCAGAGCCTGGTACCAGGTGTAGGTGTCAAGAAATGGTTCCCAATGCAGGCTAGCTGATAGTGATATTCAACAGATGAGACAAAAAAAGGAGCCAAAATACTGATATACTAGTCCAGATTGCTATCCACTATTATTTTGCTGAAACTCTCGCAATGTCATGAGAAAAATAACAACGATAATAATAATACTAATAGTAAACACGGAAGATAAGTCAGTTAAAATTCAGCTGGTAGCATGCATGACTTCAATTCTCTATTATTAGTTTCAAAACTATCCTTATCCACAGATAGGAAGAAACAGAAAACAGACCCTCAATGTAAGATCTGTCAATTTCATAACTTGCTTAGGCACCCTGATAAAAGAAACTAGGCACACTGGAGACCCCATCTCAAACACAGTTAAAGGAGACAGAAGGTCTTCCTCTCACTTTCCTCCAGTACATGTGGCTCCTCCTACTTCTTACAAAACAACAAAGAAATAATACCTTCCAGAGTGTATGTATTACGCTTGATCTTGGACAAATTTCTAGATTAGATTAGCCATCAGCAATTCAATTGTTGCCCTTACTTAGCTCATATCACATGTTATGAACCCCTTAATATCACCCCAATGCAAAGTCTGAGGCAAAACCTTGAATTTCTACATTATGTAAAATAACAATAACCTATTATTTCGTAAAACAATAGACCTGTTCTCAAGGCATTGGCCCTACCCAAAGCAAAACTAAATTTCCCAAACACTTATGAGTATACTATTTCAAATCTCTTCAAAAGTAGGCTTCATATGAGTCCTTGAACAGGGCTCAGTGCATTCAGTGAAGTTAAAGAAGGCTTCAAGAGATGGGAGCCCCCCACTGCCTACCACACAGGACCAGCAGAATGGTAAGAGTCTATGCACACTCTTTTCCTTTTCTAGAATATCTCCCGCCACATGAAAGACCACCTCCCTTCCACATGCTGTCTTTTTCAATGAGAGGATGGTTAAAATTTCATCCTTGGTAGGATTTGTTCAAGGTTTCACTTTACCACTGGGTCTCAGTCTGCCAGCATTCTGCTTTAGTGCCTTGTTGAACTCCCCTATTTAAGGGTACACAAGTCCCAGTAAGTCAGTTCATGTACTAACACAACCTCTGCAAGCCCCTCACTCCACAAAACACCAGTCTCCATTCCTGACCATCACAGAAGAGAAGGTCTAACTTATGTGGTCAAATATTAGCTAAAAAAAGCTGTTCAATAGGTGAGTTGTAATTTGTTTCTGAAAAGCAGAACCCTGTCCTGACATACTTCCTTTGGTGTCCCCGTCTTTCCCTTGATATGCCTGATAGGGAGAGTTCTGCTTACAGGAAAGTTTTACTTAGTATTTGTTTAGTGAATGGGTCATGTCTATGGTGGGTAGTCTGGCAGTGGTCAGAAGCACAGCCCTAGGGACAAACTTAATATTTTGAGTTCTAGTAGCTGGTTGTTTCTCTGGGTCTCTTATTTCCTCATCTGAATCCTGAGGGTAATAATTACATCTACATTCCTCTGTCAAAGAATTGTGATGAATGAAAAAGATCATGCATAAAAAATTTAGGATGCTGATAGCCAGTGCTCAATAATTGTTAGATCTTATGACTCCTGCTCCTGCTGCTATCATGCTGAGTGTGTTTCTCTAAAAAAAAAAAAAAAACAAAACAAAAAGGCTAACAGCGAACAAAGGGTGAAAATTAAAGTACACCTTTCTATTGTTTACTTTTCAAACTAGAATCCTATGGATTAATAGGTCTACCCACAGGTAGAAGAGCAACAGAAATACTTAACTTTTGGTTTACCTGATTTAATGCAAATACAGGCAAAGCTGGCTAAGAAATGATTTACACCAAAGTTTGTCTGCAACTTGAATGTTGTAAATTAAACTTATTTAAAAGTACTCTAGACAGATTCATTTGTAATATAAGCATGTCATAGTTTCTGGTGTTTAGGACTGGATTTTTGTTTCTTTAGTTTTCTGAAGAGACACAAGAGACAGCTGTAGCTACTATCAGACTTCCTAGAGACAAGCTGGCCAAATGAGTCCTTACAAAATTCCATTTACTGTAATGATAATAATGAAATACATAATAATCTCTAAACATAAGCATTTGATTAGTGTTGGCCTGGCGCAGTGGCTCAGGCCTGTAATCCCAACACTTTAGAGGCTGACGTGGGAGGATGATGAGGGCAAGAGATTGAGACCATCCTGGCTATCACTGTGAATCCCCGTTTCTACTGAAAATACAAAAATTAGCCAGGTGTGATGGCACGCACCTGTAGTCTCATCTACTTGGGAGGCTGAGGAAGAAGAATCACTTGAACCCGGGAGGTGGAGGTTGCAGTGAGCCGAGATCGTGCCACTGCACTCCAGCCTGGGCGTCAGAGTAAGACTGCCTCAAAAAAAAAAAAAAAAAAAAATTGAGCAGTGTTAACCACTCTACTTTCCCAATACACTGTTACTTTTCCCTTTTTCTTAAGGTAACACAAAACACATGACCACACACCTACTCTCCAGAAAAGGGGAACAAAGGCACAAAGGAAGCTTCAAAACACACAGACCATCATGTTCACCACATCTACATCTAGAGCTGCTAAAAAAAAAAAAAGCAGGGCGCGGTGATACCTGTCCATAGTCCCAGCTACTCAGGAGGCTGAGGTGGGAGGATCGCTTGAGCCCTTGAGTTCTGGGCTGGAGTGCGCTATGCCGATCGGGTGTCCCCACTAAGTTCAGCATCAATATGGTGATCTCCTGGAAGTAGGGGACCACCAGGTTGCCTAAGAAGAGGTGAACCAGCCCAGGTCGGAAAAAGGAGCAGGTCAAAACTCCCGTGCTGATCAGTAGTGGGACCGCGCCTGTGAATAGCCACTGCACTCCAGCCTGGGCAACATAGCGAGACTCTGTCTCTTTTTTTAATTAAAAAAAAAGGGAGCAAAACCAATGAGAAACTGAGAAGATAAGTGACTACCCTGTTTTCAGCACTTAATGTCACACTAAGAACAAACATGCACACAAAATCTCTCATTCTAAGGCAGGGCATCCACATTCCTGAAGAAACAGTAATTTGACAGCATATATCCTGATCTCACATGCTTAGCAAAATAACACTGGCTTTGGGCATTCAAAGAATGGGCATATTACAGACACCCTTGAGACACATCACATGGCCTGGCTTACCCAGTACAATTTTTTTTTTTTTTTTTTTGAGACAGAGTTTCGCTCTTGTTACCCAGGTTGGAGTGCCATGGCATGATCTCGGCTCACTGCAACCTCCACCTGCCGGGTTCAAGAAATTCTCCTGCCTCAGCCTCCTGAGTAGCTGGGACTACAGGTGTGTGCCACCATGCCCAGCTAATTTTTTGTATTTTTAGTAGAGACCGGGTTTCACCATGTTGACCAGGATGGGCTCGATCTCTTGACCTCGTGATCCACCCGCCTCGGCCTCCCAAAGTGCTGGGATTACAGGCGTGAGCCACCACGCCCGGCCCAATACAATGTTTAATTTCTCTGAAGTAAACTCAGATTTCCAACATGTATTTCTTTATTAACTTATTTCATTAATTTCCTCAGGGACTTCACTGAAAATATATTCAACTTTTATTCACATAATCTGACCCCAATAGATGATCTAACATTCAGAAGACAGCCATATATAAGACATGTCCATACCCCAAAGCATACAAAACTCAACACATCAGGGCCTTCAGGAAGCAGCACTATATCAGTGCAAATACACAGATATTTAAGAAAAAAAATACAACACACAATAGACAGCATGTGTGGTCACCACTATCTAGCACTCTCCAACGTGAGTAACTTATCAAAAAGTGGCTTTATATATTCTTGTTACCACAAATTGTTTCTCAACATACTATTGATTCCAATTTTGGATATTCACAACAAGGTAATTATCTGGTAAGATATATTTATAACTAACTTGTAATTAGACTTTTTAATGCACACTTATGCTTGGGTCGCTGTGAGGCAAAAGACACTGTTATTTGTAGAGTACCTTAAGGTTTATGTTTCCAAAAAACATAACTAAGCTTAGTTTTAAAAGTATTTTTCCCAGCATCTCTTCAAGCTATTTGAATTTTTTTTTTTAATTTTTTTTTTAAGAGACAGGGTTTCACCATGTTGTCCAGGATGGTCTCAAACCCCTGACCTCAAGCAATCCACCCACCTCGCCCTCCCAAAGTGCTGGGATTACAGGCGTGAGCCAACAGGTCCAGCCAGCTATTTCAATTTTTAAAAGTGAGGGTTAGAAATAACTTTTTAAAGTTTTTTTTTTAAGTTTATCTGATCCAATGCAGAAATGAAATAAAGTGTGGCATCTGCCCTAATGATATTTATGGTTGTGGTGATGCAGAAATATCCATGCTCCCAAGCAAGAGATGAAAAATCATGTTCTCTCCAAAATGGGGAAACCAGTGCTACCTGGGATCCAAAGGGATGTTCAGGTTACATCTGTCAGGATGGATTAAGTAAGAGAGAACCATCTTTGGAGCACAGTGGGGCTTACCTGAGATTTTGACGAGTCATGTGGATGACATCAGAGGCAAGCGTTACCGAAAATGAGAGTCCCAATAAGACTTCCATGTGAGATGGTTTTAGAAGATGGTGGCCCAACTCACACAGAAGATGACAGCTGTGCAGTCAAGTGGGGCAGATATTTTTTCTCAGGAGCAGGAATCTTAATGTAGGAGATGGCCTCTTGCTGAGTAGTTGAAGCATGTCCTGATGGAACTTTCTGGGGGTCAGATTGCACACTGTCTCCCTGAGTTGCATAAAGCACAGAACAGCATGCCTACACTCCAGCTTCTAGTGTGTACCAGCTCAGCAGAAAACACATCACTAAGTTTGTTTCAAAAATACTTTGTTTGCCATTTAAAAAAAACATGCACCAATACCGTAGAAACCCAGGGACTGCCTAAGGGTAGGTAACAAGTCTGACTTCCCCAGAAGTATTTAAATGCGGGCTAGACAAACACTCTGTGGAAATAGGTTTCACTCTTTGTGAAAGGGGTACAATAAATCTTTTTCTTTGGCACTGACAGATCTAATGACAATCTTAGCATACAGTAGATAAACAGCCACGTCTGTTTACTAAATAAATTTTGTTTTCAAAGATTACTGGTGAAGAAAAATATTGATATATCTCTAAGACATTAAAGATATCACAAGGCACTTATGTTCTTTACGGGGTTTCACTTAAGAAACGAGTTGAAAAATCTGGCCATGAAAGGAGCTCTGATGCCCCTGAGTAGAACTACTCTGAACTACTCTGCTGGACTTAAGCCATCCTGAGAGTCCTAGCTGAGTTCCTACCCAAAGTGTCTCCTCGTGAATCCTATGCTTACAGTCAAACAGATAAAGGATCACTAAATCAAACATAAACTTTAACATTCTTAAAATTTAGGTGTACGTCTCATGGGAAAATCATTCAAAAACTCAGGCCATCTACAAGAAATCTTTCCTTTGCATTTTAGTATCAATAAATTAAAAGGAAAGAAGAAAAATATAAAGAAAAGCCATTTAATTATTTTCATAGGTAAGACCATAACATTGGTTTATTAGTTATGTAAGTACTTTTTATGCTTCATTCATGCCAGGTAAATAATTTTTAACCAACTAAAACACATTTCAAGTAGAGAACATAACTTTTTTTTTTTTTTTTTAAAGATGGGGTTTCACCATGATGTCCAGGCTGGTCTTGAACTCCTGACCTCAGGTGATCCACCCACCTCGGCTTCCTAAAGTGCTAGGATTACAGGCGTGAGCCACTGCGCCCGGCGAACATAACTCTTTAAATGGTAGGAAACATGCCCTGTCCATATACGTTGCTTAATCCAGCATTTCAGTCTCAGTGAGGCACCATCATTTACCCAACTGTAAAATCCACGATCAGGAAATCATCTATCCCTTCCCCACAGCATCACATCAGCAAGTCTCTCTTGCCTCTGAAACCGCTATCACGTCCATCTGAGCTCCCATCTCTACTGCTACTATGTTTCAGGCCACTGCTGCTTTTCAGAGTTTTCAAAAACTAGCCTAACTGATCTTCTCCCAGACAGAAAGCCAATCATCATTTCCTTCTCCCAGGTCTATTTACTACTATGGGTAAAAATTGCCCTTAGCATGCGCATCTCACCGCACGACTTTTTGCCCCAACACTTTTCACAGCTTTCCGGAGTTTTTACAAGCCTGCCGTAGCCCCTATCTCCTTCATTATTTCTGTCATTTATCTCATGCAGTGTCTTTTCTTCCAAACGTACTTCTCCCACTCCCTGGACACATCCACCTTTTCAACCTCGGCTTCTGTACCGGTTGTTCTCGAAAGCGTTCTTTTTCCTCCTGTCACCCATCCTTCAGATATTAGCTCAAACGTGACTTCCACAGGATGCTTTCCTTGACTTGCAATCCAGCATCCTTCATTCCTCTTCCATACACAAAAGCCAAACTTTCCTTCATGGGTTCTTGCCATACTTTACTTTGAGCAATTAACACTGGAATAAGTGACCTGTTCATGGCTGGATGAGTGTCTTTGAATGTGATCTATCCTTTTTGAGATTAGCAACTGTCTGTTTTTGCTATACCAGTAGACTTGGTGGTAAAGACAGAACCTTCACAAGCAGATATTTATGGAATAAATAAAAATTTGTAAATGTAAAAAAAAATCATAAGAATGCTAAATTTGGTTGTGAAAAACTCTTTTCTAAAAGGAAGCTAAATCTGATACAGAATTGTACTTGGCAAAATTAAGTTGTGAAACCTTAATAAGCTTTTGAACGCACAAATCATTCCTAGAAAACTTATTTTCATAATTTAAATACAAATCAAATTCAATGAAACAGAAATTAAGCCTCCTTTAATTTACTCTTGATTTAACTTTTAAGTAGAATATTTGAACCAAATACATAGAGATTCAACCACAGAAAACTAAAAAAAATAACAGAACCAGATACATACAGATCTAACTAACCAAAACACAGAAAACCTGGTTGAGATGTTAGTTGAGGTGGGAGAATTGCTTGAACCCAAGAGGTGGAGGTGGTAGTGAGCCAAGCTTGTGCCCCTGCACTCCAGCCTGGGCAACAGAGCAAGACACCATCTCAAAAAAAAAAAAAAATTAACATGCAGTTGTTCGTGAGCACCAACTATGCAATTATGCTAGGTACAAGAGATGGAAAAAATATTCTTGAGGGGGGAGAAACTTGTTAACAGATAAATTACAGCAGACAGACTTGATAGATGGGGATAAAAGTTGTTAGTAGGCCGGGCGCGGTGGCTCACGCCTGTAATCCCAGCACTTTGGGAGGCCGAGGCGGGTGGATCACGAGGTCAAGAGATCGAGACCATCCTGGTCAACATGGTGAAACCCCGTCTCTACTAAAAATACAAAAAATCAGCTGGGCATGGTGGTGCGTGCCTGTA
>NW_022437166.1:164416-169163 GCF_009761245.1 Sapajus apella | reverse complement strand
ACACAACCCATGCCACAGCAAAGGCAGTGAGGAATTGTTCAATGTGGCAGTGACGTGGAAGATACAGACAAGAACCAAGACTAGCAATTTGGTTTGGAAGCAGATGAGGGTGTTTGTAAACCAAGTTAAGGAGTTTGGATTTTTCTTTTGTAGGCAACAGGGAGCCAAGAAATGTTACTAGGCAAACACCAAGAGCAGCTTTAGTTTTTGAGAATTACTCTGGCGGTAGGGTGGAAGGTTAACAGCAGTAGGGAGAAACTGGCGGCAGAAAATTAAGCAGCTTTTATGACTCAATGAGGGCCTTAGGTCAGAAGTGATTAAACAGCCAAAGTCAGTGACTGGAGCAGTTTTGGGGAGAGCCTGGTGACTGAGGCAGCCAGCAGCAATGTTCGTGGCCTAGTAGGTTGTGTGCATGGCACTCACCTTCCAGAAAGGATGGAGATTACTTTCATTTTTACAAGTACTTGCAGGGTGAGGGACTTGTATAGTGTGATCAAGATGACAGAAGATTAAAGCTTTGGAGAAGTTGTAAGTGAAAATGTAGAGTTAGAGTTGCCAGCTCATAGGTTAGAGGAGAGGGCAAAAAAGCGCCAGAATGCATAGGGCATTCTGCAGGAACAGAACTCACTCCCAGGTATGGGACTGCAAAGGTTTCTGCAGAGAACAGGCATTGGGCACGTGGCAACTGACATCAGTGGGATGCTTCCAGTCTGTCCATGATCGAAGAATTTTAAAACAACTATTCTCAAGCGTTTCGCATGTCTCTCACATAAGTGGAGCCCAGATTGCTTTGCGGGCAACTGTCCGCTTACTGTAGAAAGCCCCTTTCTATAATTCAGTCTCCTCATCTTCCTGCCTTCTATTTTGCATATCTCCTGCTTGTGTAATAGGGTGAAAAGTGGGAGGGGAGGACAAAAGTCATACGAGTGGCACTCCTTTCATTATACTAGACAGTTCTGACCTGTGGCCTGGGATCCCAGAACATAAAAATTATCACTGTTGACCGGGCGTGGAGGCTTATGCTTGTAATCCCAGCACTTTGGGAGGTCAAGGTGGGCGGATCACGAGGTCAGGAGTTCAAGACCAGCCTGTCCAATATGATGAAACCCCGTTTCTCAAAAAAAAAAAAAAATACAAAAATTAGTGAGGCGTGGTGGTTCACGCCTGTAGTCCCAGCGACTTGGGAGGCTGAGGCGGGAGAATTGCTTGAACCCAGGAGGTGGAGGTTGCAGTGAGCCGAGATGGTACCACTGCACTCCAGCCTGGGCGACAGAGTGAGACTCCGTTTCAAAAAAAAAAAAAATTATCACTGTCTCCTTTGTTGCATCCCTGTATTATCCCCATTCTTCTCAGCCAGGGAAGCTGGCTGACATCCACCCTCTCAAGAGGACGTGTATGGACAGAATCCCTGGCTAGAAAACACTGTTCTATGAAAAGAGCAGATTGTTGTGTAAGAATTTTGTAAAACCTTGAGAAATTAAAATAAGGGAGACTATGAATGCAAAAACATTAACTGTCAAGCAAGTAAGAGCTAGTTCAAACAATTTTTTGAAAGATGTACTCCACATAACTTAAAACATGAGGAAGATTGGCATATGACAGAATCAGGTGAGTTTCTTAAATAACTGAGAAGGTGACTGGGAAAACTGAGCCACCTACTACAACAGCTTTACAGAGCCAGTGCATCTCATTTGTTTTAGAAACACGTAAGTGCTAGAACTCTTATTTACCATGGAGTTTTCGACTGCATTGAACACCACTTAATGTTTTCCTCAATCCCAAGCTTCTTGTTAAACTTTGACCTTGCCAACCATGGCACCTTAGAGGCAAATAAAAGCTTACCTAATTTATGAATTTTCAGATTTCTTTTTTTTTTTTTTGAGACGGAGTTTCGCTCATGTTACCCAGGCTGGAGTGCAATGGCACAATCTCGGCTCACCGCAACCTCCGCCTCCTGGGTTCAGGCAATTCTCCTGTCTCAGCCTCCTGAGTAGCTGGGATTACAGGCACGCACCACCATGCCCAGCTAATTTTTTTTTGTAGCTTTAGTAGAGACGGGGTTTCACCATGTTGACCAGGATGGTCTCGATCTCTTGACCTCGTGATCCACCCGCCTCGGCCTCCCAAAGTGCTGGGATTACAGGCTTGAGCCACCGCGCCCGGCCTGAATTTTCAGATTTCTAAATATAGCACATGCAATAAAGGGAATGCACCCAGTGTGCTTGTGGATGCAATAAAAGCCACGACTCTACCTTTCAAGCAGGCTTCCTTGACTTCAGCTCTGCTGACATTCGGGGCTGTCTGGGCACGGTGACCTGTGGAGCAGTATTTCCAGTGTCTGTACAGTAAAGACCAGTAGTATCCTTTCCCAAAGCAAGACACTCAAAAATTCAAAATTCTAGAACGGAAATCCACAGTGGATACCCACAAAGCTTCCTCATCTCAAACTATACCACTTTATTCTGTATGTAGATTTTGAGTTTCCAGAACATTATTTTATCGGTACAACCATTGTTGTAAGGTTTTACATTGTTGTAAGGTCATTGCCCTGAAGTAGAAAAACTACTAAAAAGATGCCTATCAGCATATTCCTCAATGACACTGCCACCAATGGCTGAAGTTTTTATTATTATTATTATACCTTCAAATTCAATGAAATTTATATGTTTAAAAATTGGTCTTCTTTATTAAAAGTAACAACACACCTATGCACAGAGGTAAATAAGCAGTATACATTTAAAGCTAAGTCTTCTTTGAGATCAAGCTGACTCTATAAAGCAGCTGTTCCATGGGTCTTGGCAGTAGTTAGGAATTGTGAATCCTGAGCTTCATTTATTGGGAACCCCTGTGTAGATCATGAAGCACCTGTAAAATGGGCCAACATACCCACCCAACCCTGACAGTGTTGGTCTGAGTATAAACCTGGACTATGTGCTGAGTGCTTTCAAAGAAGCACAGTGAAAGTAACTTAGTCTAAGAAGGTAGACCAGTGGGGCGGGGTGAAAAAATAAAAAAAGAAGGTACACCAAAATGAATAAAGAAGATGTTAAAGTAATCAAGCCACCAGAAATATTACACATTGTATATAGTCCTACTCCATTGTCTCTGAGAAAAGTGAAAAAAAGAGAAAACACAAAGCAAGCAAGTGAAAGACAAATACAGCTTTTAAAATCTCTGACTAACCCCACTAGGAATTTCTTTGGCTACCTGGTGTATGCCAGGCATTGCACATTGCAGGGTGGTGGTCCATAACTTTCTTGGCACCAGGGTCTGGTTTTGCAGAAGACAGTTCTTCCATAGATGTGATGGGATGATTTTCTTTTGGATGATTTTCTTCTCAGATCATTCAAGCATGTTACATTTATTGTGCACTTAGTTGATATTATTATATTGTAATATATAACGAAATAATTATACAACTCACTATAATGTAGAATCATTGAGAGCACTGGGATTGTTTTTCTTAAACTAGATGTTCTCATCTTGGGGAGATGAGAGACAGTGACAGATCTACAGGCATTAGATTATCATAAATAGTGTGCAACCTACATCCCTCACATGTGCAGTTCACAGTAGGGTTTGCACTCCTATGATAATCTGATGATGATGCTGATTTATAATGCCAGTGATGGAAAGTGGCTGTGAATACTGATGAAGCTTTGCTCACCCACCAGTTACCTCCTGCTGTACAGCCTGGTTTATAACAGGCCACAGACTGGTATTAGTCTGTCCCCTGGGTGTTGGGAACTGCCGATATAGAACAACTACAATTATTTACTTATTTATTTCAATGGCATGATCTTGGCTCGCTCCAACATCTGCCTTCCAGATTCGAGTGATTCTCCTGCCTCAGCCTCCCGAGTAGCTGGGATTACAGGCATGCACCACCACACACAGCTAATTTTGGATTTTCAGTACAGACAGAATTTCACCATATTGGTCAGGCTAGCCTTGAACTCTGACCTCAAGTGATATGATTGCCTTGGCCTCCCAAAGTGCTGAGATTTCAGACATGAGCCACTGCACCTGGCTGGCAACTACATTTCTTACCATCCATTCATTACCAGGGTACCTATGTTGTACCGTGTGTGGCATACACCAGGTAGCCAATAAACAGCTATTGATCAAATGTAGGACTAAAAAGGTAAGGTTTATTTTTTCTCCTTTAACATGCTGTACCTGGGTTGGGTGCAAATAAGACCGTGGGAATCTGCCTGAAGTAACTTAAAATAAAAGACCCTTTTATCAAACGGTCATTTGGATGGTGTAACAAGTTAGGTATGAATGTATCACCTGTACCAGCTTAGTGAGATGCATGTTTACCATCACATAACAAACACGGGCTCTGCCACGGTAAGGACTTAGAGCCTGAACTTCTGATGAGAAATAAAGTGGTATGTAGAACACTCCAGAGAATGATTTTATATGGATTTATAAGCATCAGTAGCATTTCCTTAAAAAATCATACATCTAGCAATTTTTTTAAAAAAGGTATCCTAGGCCGGGCACGGTGGCTCAAGCCTGTAATCCCAGCACTTTGGGAGGCCGAGGCGGGTGGATCACGAGGTCAAGAGATCGAGACCATCCTGGTCATCATGGTGAAACCTCGTCTCTACTAAAACTACAAAAAATTAGCTGGGCATGGTGGTGTGTGCCTGTAATCCCAGCTACTCAGGAGGCTGAGGCAGGAGAATTGCCTGAACCCAGGAAGCGGAGGTTGCGGTGAGCCGAGATTGCGCCATTGCAC
>NW_022437166.1:134755-164316 GCF_009761245.1 Sapajus apella | reverse complement strand
AAAAAAAAAAAAAAAAAAAAAAAAAAGGTATCCTAATATGCAACCAGTTTAGCAGTATTTTTAAGAATTATAATACAATGCAACTTCATTCATCTGAAATGGAGCACAAGATCCTTTTGAGGGAATTCATACCCATTTCTGCAAAAGTTCTGTGGACTCTTGAAAGTAGCAAAGAACTAGGCACTTGTGTGTGTGTGTGTGTGTGTGTGTGTGTGTGTGTGTGTGTGTGTGTGTATTTCCAAAGAGATTTTAGGATGGTCTCGATCTCTTGACCTCTTGATCCACCCACCTCGGCCTCCCAAAGTGCTGGGATTATAGGTGTGAGCCACCGCGCCTGGCCAGGAGTATTCTTTTCAATCAAAGAGTAACCCCCAGTAGTGGAGGTCTATCCGGGAGAGGTGTTTTTGCACATTGCTCTATAGAGCTGTTACTGAGGAACTTCACCAGGGGTATGTTAATCGCTCCTAACCAGACAGTCATGTTGTACGAGTTTCAGGCAGAGTGAGAGAATAAAAAAAAACAAATGTGAGAGTTGCAGTGTGCAACAGAGAGCATAGAAAGGAACAGATCATCTGGAGCGAACAGTGTTTGTGTCCAGAGCAGAATTCGGTCAGCATCTGGAGTTGTCTTCTTCAGCGTAATGTCCAGTATCTTATCTGTGTTTTCCAAGGAAGCTGCATCGTCCAGGGCTGCAGGTCCTGCAGGGTTGTATTCTTTTTCTTTTGGTACGGTGTTGTTTCCCAGCCACGCCATGGTAAGGTTTGATGTGTCTCACTGGAATTCAAAGAGGACCTGAGGGGGTGTGAACACAAGCATATTCTTCTCCCAATGCTAACGGGTCATTTAGACAACACCATACATTACTGTTTCCATCTTCCCATAAAACTGAAGGGTTTATATTTTGAGTGATTTTTGCAAAGTGCTTTTCTATGCCTGATTGAAATTTATCATCTAAATTTAAGAAATTCAGAGTAAATAATGCTTGTGCCAACAGCATTGCTGGGTCTTTACTCGTATTTCTCTTGTTTTCTGAGCATATTTTCAAGGGTGAAGTGGGCAGGTTCCTGTCCTTGGGTGTTATACAAGATACCCATGGAAAGTTGGACATTCCATGTTTGACAAAATTGTTGAAATTGTGAGCTTGTGTAAGCTGGACCATTATTAGTTTTAATGGTTTTGGGCTGCCCCATAAGCACAAAAGTTCAGAGAAGATGTTTAATGACATATGAGGCGGACTCTCCAGGAAGAGCATGAGCACTAATGAGGTGGAAATTGGTATCTATGGATACGAGTACCTATATTAGTTTTCCAAATTCAGGGACATGTGTAACATATGTTAACATGTGTGTAACTGATTAGGTTCTAGTCCTCTAGGGTTAATGCCTGTTGAAGAAGGGGACTTTCCTGTGAGCTGGCAATCTGGGCATTGTAAAATAATGTATTTAGCTAGTCTTTGGGCAAGTTAAAATTGTTTTGTTAAGTTTCTTTAATGTTGGTGGAAAAGTTTATGTGATTGGGTGGCTTGGTCAAGATGTAACGTCATAACCTGCAGGTCTGCTTCATTATTGCCGTAAACTAAGGGACCGGGCAGTGAGCTGTGAGCCTGAATGTTTGTAATAAAAATAGGATGTTGTGGGAGGGGGGTTTCCTGAGCAAAATGGCCAAATAGAAACAGCTCTGGTGCATTGCTCCCAACAAGATCGATGCAGAAGGCAGGTCATGTTCACATTTCCAACTGAGGTGTCTGGTTCATCTTATTGAAGCTGGTTGAGCAGTGGGTGCAGCCCAAGGAGGGTGAGCCAAAGCAGGGTGGGGCATCACCTCAACCAGGAAGGGCCAGGGGCTAGGGAACTCTCTCCTATCCAAGGGAAGCCATTAGGGACTCTTCCCTGCACTCCCCTGGAAAGAGAGTTGAAGCCAGGTAACAAAGTGGTCTGTCTCGGTGTGTCCCACCCCCATGGAGACAAGCAGGCTAAGATCCACAGGCTTGAAATTCTCACAGCCAGCACTGCAGTCTGAGCTTGATCTGGGTTGTTTGAGCTAAGTGTGGGGAGTAGCGTCTGCCATTGCTGAGGCTCGAGTAGGCAGTTTCAACCTCACAGTGTAAACAAAGCTGCCAGGAAGTTTGAACTGGGCGGAGCCTAACACAGCTCAGCAGCTGCAGGCAGACTGTCTCATTAGATGTCGTCACTGAGGAGGGTGTCTCTGAAAAAAGGCAGCAGCCCATCAGGGACTTATAAATAAAGCCCCACCTTCCTGGGACAGAGCACCTGGGAAAAGGGGAGGTTGTGGGTACTGCTCCAGCAGACCTAAATGCCCCACCTGGCAGCTCTGAAGAGAGTGGCAGGTCTCCCAGCACAGCATTGGAGCTCTGATAAGGGACAGACTGCCTCCTCAAGTGGTTCCCTAACCTTCATGTATCCTGACTGGGAGACATCTCCCAGGAGGGGCTGACAGACACCTCATAACGGAGAACTCTGGCTGGCATCTGGCATGTACTCCTCTGGGATGAAGCTACCAGAGGAAGAAAGAGGCAGTGATTTTCTCTGTTTTGCAGACTTTTGCTGGTCATTTCCAGGCATGCAGGGTCTGAAGAGGACCTCCAGTGGACCTTCAGCAAAGGGGCTGGACTGTTACAAGGGAAACTAAAAAACAGAAAGAAATAGCTTCAACATCAACAGAAATGACGTACACTCAGAGACCCCATCCAAAAGTTACCAACTTCAAAGAACAAAGGTAGATAAATCCACAAAGATGGGAAGAAACCAGCACAAAAAGGCTGAAATTGCCAAAAACTGGAACACCTCCTCTCCTCCAAGGCATCATAACCCCTCACCAGCAAGGGAACAAAACTGGATAAAGAATGAGTTTGATGAATTGACAGAAGCAGGCTTTAGAAGGTGGATAATAACAAACATCTCTGAGCTAAAGGATCATGTTCTAATCCAATGCAAGGAAGATAAGAACTTTGAAAAAAGGTTAGATGCAATGCTAACTAGAATAACCAGTTTAGAGAAGAACATAAACAACCTGATGGAGCTGAAAAATACAGCACGAGAAGTTCGTGAAGCATACACAAGTTTCAATAGCCAAATTGATCAAGCAGAAGAAAGGATATCAGAGATTGAAGATCATCTCAATAAAATAAAGCAAGAAGACAAGATTAGAGAAAAAAAGAGTAAAAAAAAAAATGAACAAAGCCTCCAAGAAATATAAAAGTATGTGAAAAGACCAAAATGACATTTGAGGAGTATACCTGAAAGTGAAGGGGAGAATGAAACCACATTGGATAACACTTTTCAGGATTTTATCCAGGAGAACTTTCCCAATGTAGCAAGGAAGGCCAACATTCAAATTCAAGAAATACAGAGAACACCACACTCCAGAAGAGCAACCCAAAGACACATAATCATTAGATTCACCAAGGTTGAAATGAAGGAAAAAATGCTAAGGGCACCCAATGAGAAAGGTTGGGTTACTCACAAAGGGAAGACAATGAGACTAACAGCAAATGTCTTGGCAGAAACCCTGCAAGCCAAAAAAGAGTGGGGAGCAATATTCAATATTCTTAAAGAAAATAATTTTCA
Source organism: Sapajus apella (assembly GCF_009761245.1). Classification (NCBI taxonomy): domain Eukaryota; kingdom Metazoa; phylum Chordata; class Mammalia; order Primates; family Cebidae; genus Sapajus; species Sapajus apella. The sequence goes on along the minus strand of NW_022437166.1, from coordinate 160,729 downwards.
ACCCAGCATTTCATATTCAGCCAAACTAAGCTTCATAGATGGAGGAGAAATAAAATTCTTTATGAACAAGCAAATGCTAAAAGATTTTGTCACCACCAGGCCTGCCTTGTAAGAGCTACTGAAGGAAGCACTACACATGAAAAGGAAAACTGATACCAGCTACTGCAAAAAGATACCAAATTGTAAAGATCATCGACACTATAAAGAAACTGCATCAACAAACAGGCAAAATAACCAGCTATTATCATAATGACAGGATCAAATTCACACAAAAGAATATTAACATTAAATGTAAATGGGCTAAATGCCCCAATTAAAAGACACAAACTGGCAAATTGGATAATAAGTCAAGGACCCTTTGGTCTGCTATATTCAGGAGATCCATCTTATGTGCAAAGACACGCATAGGCTCAAAATAAAGGGATGGAGGAATATTTATCAAGCAAATGGAAAGAAAAAAAAAAGCAGCAGTTGCAATCCTAGTATCTGATAAAACATTTTAAGCCAACAAAGATCAAAAGAGACAAGGGCATTACATAATGGTAAAGAAATCAATGCAATAAGTAGAGCTAACTGTCCTAATTTTATATGCACCCAATACAGGAGCACCCAGATTCATAAAGCAAGTTCTTAGAGATCTACAAAGAGACTTAGACTCCCACACAATAAAAATGAAATACTTTAACACTCCACTGTCAATATTAGACACATCAGCGAGACAGAAAATTAACAAGGACATCCAGGACTTGAACACAGCTTTGGACCAAGCAAACCTAGTAGACATCGACAGAACTCTCCACACCAAATCAACAGAATATACATTCTTCTCAGCACCACATCACACTTATTCAAAAACTGACCACAAAATCAGAAGTAAAACACTCCTCAGCAAATGCTAGAGAATGAAAATCATAACTAACGGTATCTCAGAGCACAGTGCAATCAAATTAGAACTCAGGATCAAAAAGCTCACTCAAAACCACACAACTACATGGAAACTGAACAACCTGCTCCTGAATGACTACCGGATAAATAACGAAATGAATACAGAATAAAGATGTTCTTTGAAACCAATGAGAATGAAGACACAATGTACCAGGATCTCTGGGACACATTTAAAGCAGTATGTAGAGGGAAATTTATAGCACTAAATGCCCAAAAGAGAAAGCAGGAAAGATTGAAAATTGACACCCTAACATCACAAATAAAAGAACTGCAGAAGCAAGAACAAATAAATTCAAAAGCTAACAAGACATCAACTAAGATCAGAGCAGAACTGAAGGAGATAGAGACATGAAAAACCCTTCAAAAAATTAAAGAATCCAGAAGCTGGTTGTTTGAAAAGATCAACAAAATAGGGCTGGGTGCGGTGGCTCAAGCCTGTAATCCCAGCACTTTGGGAGGCCGAGGCGGGTGGATCACGAGGTCAAGAGATCGAGACCATCCTGGTCAACATGGTGAAACCCCGTCTCTACTAAAAAAATACAAAAAATTAGCTGGGCATGGTGGCACGTGCCTGTAATCCCAGCTACTCAGGAGGCTGAGGCAGGAGAATTGCCTTAACCCAGGAGGCAGAGGTTTCGGTGAGCCGAGATCACGCCATTGCACTCCAGCCTGGGTAACAAGAGCAAAACTCCGTCTCAAAAAAAAAAAAAGATCAACAAAATAGATAAGACCACTAGCCAGACTAATAAAGATTCAAATAGATGTAATAAAAATTATAAAGGCAATATCGCCACCAATCCCATAGAAATACAAACTAGCATAAGAGAATACTATAAACACCTCTATGTAAATAAAATCTAGAAGAAATGGATAAATTTTGGACACTTACACTTTCCCAAGACTAAATCAGAAAGAGGTCAAATCCCTTCATAGACCAATAATAAGTTCTGAACTTGAGGGCGCAATTAATAGCCTACCAGCCAAAAAAGTCCAAGACCAGGTGGATTCAGAGCTGAATCCTACCAGAAGTCCAAAGAGGAGCTGGTAGCATTCCTTCCGAAACTATTCCAAACAATAGGAAAAGAGGGAATCCTTCCTAATTCTTTTTATGAGACCAACATCATCCCAATACGAAAACCTGGCAGAGACACACCTAAAAAAGAAAATTTCAGGCCAGTATCCCTGATGAATATCAATGCAGAAATCCTCAACAAAATAATGGCAAACCGAGTCCAACGGCACATCAAAAAAAGCTTATTTATCACCATCAAGTGGGCTTCATCCCTGGGATGCAATGCTGGTTCAACATACACAAATCAATAAATGTAATCTGTCACATAAACAGAACCAAAAACAAAAACTATATAATTATCTCAATGGATACAGAGAAGACTTTTGACAAAATTCAACAGCCCTTCATGCTAAAAACTCTCAATAAACTAGGTATCGATGAAGTGTATTAAAATAGTAAGAGCTATTTATGACAAAACCACAGCCAATATCATACTGAATGGGCAAAAACTGGAAGCATTCCCTTTGAAAACTGGCACAAGGCAAGGAGGTCCTCTTCACTCCTATTCAACATAATATTGGAAGTGCTGGCCAGGGCAATCAGGCAAGAGAAAAAAAAATAAAGGGTATTCAATTAGATAAAGAGGAAATCAAATTTTCTCTGTTTGCAGATGAGATAATTGTACATCTAGAAGACCCTATTGTCTCAGCCCAAAATCTCCTTAAGTTGATAAGCAACTTCAGCAAAGTCTCAGGATACAAAATCTATGTGCAAAAGTTACAAGCATTCCTATACACCAATAACAAACAGAGAGCCAAATCTGAGTGAACTCCCATTCACAATTTCTACAAAGAGAATTAAATACCTAGAAATACAACTTACAAGGGATGTGAAGGACCTCTTCAAGGAGAACTACAAACCACTGTTCAAGAAAATAAGGCCGGGTGCGGTGGCTCAAGCCTGTAATCCCAGCACTTTGGGAGGCCAAGGCGGGTGGATCACGAGGTCAAGAGATCGAGACCATCCTGGTCAACACGGTGAAACCCCGCCTCTACTAAAAATACAAAAAAAATTAGCTGGGCATGGTGGCGCATGCCTGTAATCCCAGCTACTCAGGAGGTTGAGGCAGGAGAATTGCCTGAGCCCAGGAGGCGGAGGTTGCGGTGAGCCGAGATCGCGCCATTGCACTCCAGCCTGGGTAACAAGAGCGAAACTCCGTCTCAAAAAAAAAAAAAAAAGAAAAAGAAAAAGAAAATAAGAGAGGACACAAACAAATGGAAAAACATTCCATGCTCATGGTTAGGAAAAATCAATATTGTGAAAATGGCCATACTGCCCAAAGTAATCTATAGATTCAATGCTATCCGCATCAAGCTACCGTTGAGTTTCTTCACAGAATTGGAAAAAATCACTTTAAATTTCATATGGAACCAGGAAAGAGCCTGTATAGCCAAGATGATTTTTTTAAATAAAATTTTTAAAATAGAGATGGGGTTTTTCTATTTTGGCCAGGCTGGTCTTTAACTCCTGACCTCAGGTGATCCACCTGTCTTGGCCTCCCAAAGTGCTGGGATTACAGGTGTGAGTCACCGTGCCTGGCCATAGCCAAGATAATTTTAAGAAGGACAAAAAAAGCTGGACACATCATGCTAACTGATTTCAAACTATCCTACAAGGTTACAGTAATCAAAACAGCACGGTATTGGTACCAAAACAGATGTATAGTCCAATGGAACAAAACAGAGGCCTCAGAAATAACACCACACACCTACAACCATCTGATCTTTGACAAACCTGACAAAAACAAACAATAGGGAAAGGATTCCCTATTTAATAAACGGTGTTGGGAACTGGTTAGCCCTAAGCACAAAGCTGAAACTGGATCCCTTTTTTACACCTTATGCAAAAATTAACTCAAGATGGATTAAAGAATTAAATGGAAGCTAAAAACCCTAGAAGAAAATCTAGGTAATATCATTCAAGACATAGGCATGGACAAAGACTTCATGACTAACACACCAAAAGCAATGGCAACAAAAGCCAAAATAGACAAATGAAATCTAATTAAAATAAAGAACTTCTGCACAGCAAAAGAGACCATCATCAGAGTGAACAGGCAGCCTACAGAATGGGAGAAAATTTTTGCAATCTACTCATCTGACAAAAAGCTGATATCCATAATCTACAAAGAACCTAAGTAAATTTACAAGAAAGAAAAAACCCCATCAAAAAGTGGGTGAAGGATATGAACAGACACTTCTCAATAGGAGACATTTATTCAGCCAACAAACATGTGAAAATAAGATCATCACTGGTCATTAGAGAAATGCAAATCCAAACACAATGAGATACCATCTCACACCAGTTAGAATGGTGGTCTTTCAAAAGTCAGGAGACAACAGACGTTGGAGACGATGTGGAGAAATAGGAATGCTTTTACACTGTTGGTGGAAGTGTAAATTAGTTCAACCGTTGTGGAAGACAGTGTGGCGATTTCTCAAGGATCTAGAACTAGAAATACCATTTGACCCAGCAATTCTATTTCTGAGTATATACGCAAAGAATTATAAATTATTATATTATAAAGACACATGCACATGTATGTTTATTGTAGCACTGTTCACAATAGCAAAGACTTGGAACCATCCCAAATGACTATCAATGATAGACTGGAAAAAGAAAATGTGAAAAAGGATGAGTTCATGTCCTTTGTAGGGAGGCACATGGATGAAGGTGGAAACCATCATTCTCAGCAAACACAACAACAGAAAACCAAACATGGCACGTTCTCACCCATAAGTAGGAGTTGAACAATGAGGACACATGGACACAGGGAGGGGAACATCACACACTGGGGCCTGTTGGGGGATGGGGGCCAGGGGAAGGATAGCATTAGGAGATATACCTAATGTAGATGATGAGGTGATGGACGCAGCCAACCACCATGGCACGTGTATACCTATGTAACAAACCTGCATGTTCTGCACATGTACCCCAGAACTTAAAAGTATAATCATCATCATAATAAATTGGATGTGTTTGTTGATTTAGCAATTGCTGAAATCAAAGAAAAAGGGCACACAGGGTGGGGTCAAGAGTAAACTTAATGAGGGCAGTTTCAAGGTTTTGCAGGAAATGAACAGAATTTATCAGCCAGAAAAGCATGTCATATATGGCCTGCATAATCAGAGAGTGCTCTCTGAAGGTCTAGAGATAGGGGCAAGACTGCTTTGAATTGTTTTTTACTTAAGGTTATTCTTATGATGTCAGGGTCATGACCTTGCAATTGATTGCATCATTTGCAGCCTGTGTAGATGACTTTACTCACTAGCTGGGCATAAAGAGATGTGTTTTAGTCCCAGTATATGAGCAAAAATCCCATTCCAGGAGGTGCAGCCCTGGGACCATCTGTCCTGTTAACCCTGTTGGGGAACGTTCAGTAAGAAATACAGATAATTGCCGGGCGCAGTGGCTCACGCCTGTAATCCTAGCACTTTGGGAGGCCAAGCTGGGTGGAGATCACCTGAGGTGAGGAGTTCAAGACCAGCCTGGCCATCATGGAGAAACCCCATCTTTTTAAAAAAAAAAAAAAAAAAAAAAAGGAATATAGATAATTGGACTGAAAATCGTGGTTCTATGTGATCTAGTTGCCTCTGAGAAGTAGCTTGCTCTAATTCCTCAATTTCTCCTTTTGCAGCAGGGGTCAAATACCTGGGTGAGTCCAGGGCTGCATTGCTCTTTAGGATAGAAAACAGGTTCTGTAACTTATCAGCAGTTATGTCCAAGGTGGGGCAAAGCCAGTTAATATCACCCAGCAATTTCTGGTAATCATTTAAGATATGTAAGTTGTTAGTATTCAACTTAACTTTTTGAGGTCTTACTGACCAGGAAGTAGTATGTATCCAAGACATTTTCAAGGGGAGAACACCTGTACCCTTTCAGATGCTATGATTAAACCTCTTAACTGTGTATTCCTTTTGACAGATGCATATGAACTCAAAAGTATTGGCTCCACTGGGGCTACCAGTAAGATGTCATCTATATAATAGATGATCTTGCAATTAGGAAATTCTTTTCTAGTGGGGATAAAGTCTGATTTACATGATACTGACACATAATAGGACTGTTGAGCATTCCTGGAGGAAGTACTTTCCAATGAAATTGATGAGCTGAAACCCAGGTGCGGTGGCTCACACCTGTAATCCCAGCACTTTGGGAGGCTGAGGCAGGTGGATCACCTGAGGTCAGGAGTTCGAAACCAATGTGGAGAATGCCATCTCTAAAAAAATTAATTAATTAGCCGGGCGCGGTGGCTCACGCCTGTAATCCCAGCACTTTGGGAGGCCGAGGCGGGTGGATCACGAGGTCAAGAGATCGAGACCATTCTGGTCAACATGGTGAAACCCCGTCTCTACTAAAAGTACAAAAAATCAGCTGGGCATGGTTGCATGTGCCTGTAATCCCAGCTACTCAGGAGGCTGAGGCAGGAGAATTGCCTGAACCCAGGAGGTGGAGGTTGCAGTGAGCCAAGATTGTGCCATTGCACTCCAGCCTGGGTAACAAGAGCGAAACTTCGTCTCAAAAAAAAATAATAATAATAATTAATTAATTAATTAAATCAAAAGAAATTGTGAGCTGGCCTTTCATTATTGATAGCTGGTATTGTAAATGCAATTTTTTTCTCTGTCCTGTTCTGCAAGGGGAATAGTATAGAAGCAGTTTTTTAAGTCAATAATAACTACAGGCCAATCTCGAGGAATCATCATGGGAGAAGGAAGCCCCTGTTGAAGGGGCCCCATAGGTCGCAAATTAGCACTGATAGTACGTAAGTCATGCAAAAGTCTTCATTTTCCACACTTTCTAAGAATGACAAAAATGGGCAAATTTCAAAGGCTATTTGATGGTTCCATATGGCCAGCTTTTAACTGTTCCTCAACCAATTCATGGGCTAGTTGTAATTTCCCTTTAAAGGCCACTGTTCTACCCAAATAGGATTTTGAGAGAGACGTATCAGTAGTAGAGGAGGAATCACAACAGTGGCCATTATCAGAATGGGGTCTGCCATGGCCTCAATTAATTCTTTCGTAAATGAGCTAGCGACTCCGTTTCTCTAATGCTTTTTCTTATTTCTTCATAAGTGTTGAAAATAATGGGTTCATGTACCCAATTGCTTTGTTGATCTTCCATCACTGGGCAGCCCAAGATCTCCCTTTCTAATGTCACTTGCTTATGGCAGGGTCCCATAACTGTAGTATATCCCTCAACTTCTTTCCAATTTATCGGGGGAGGGGGCTCAGGACAAATGTCTGTCTCCTCTGTGGCACCTTTACCCAGTAACAGCGCAGCTAAGGGAACAAGAGGAGACAGTAAGGTAGATGATGGTTGTTTCTCCCTTTGCAGGGCTGATAGCCCACAGGGTCGTGGGGTGTCCCTTATGCTGTGATGAGGTGCAGGATCCGAGATATAAGGAGACAGGACACAGAAGTACAAGGAAAGTGTAGCTGGGCTTGGGGGGGCCATGCCACCTATGAGCGCAGTCAGGCGAGGCCCCGAATGTCCAGAAGTGTGAGTATTTATTGTGTATAGGTTAGGGGGCAGGGCAGTGAGTGGAGTCATCTTTAAGGATAGTGATAGGGTCGTGAGTAATAAAACAAGGGGTCCACCCCCATTAGGTTACCTAGGCTGGGAGGTGGACAGTGCACAGCATGGGGCCCATTCCCATTAGGTCATCGAGGCAAGAACCGTGTGCAGTAAGGGGTACATCCCCATTAGGTAACCGAGGCCTGGAGGTGGGCCAGAGGGTGCAGTGTGCAATCCCTCTATCTGTGGGCAAGCTACTAAGAAGATTTTTTTTTTTTTTTTTTTTTTTGAGACGGAGTTTCACTCTTGTTACCCAGGCTGGAGTGCAATGGCACGATCTCGGCTCACCGCAACCTCCGCCTCCTGGGTTCAGGCAATTCTCCTGCCTCAGCCTCCTGAGTAGCTGGGATTACAGGCACGCACTACCATGCCCAGCTAATTTTTTGTATTTTTGGTAGAGACGGGGTTTCACCATGGTGACCAGGATGGTCTCGATCTCTTGACCTCGTGATCCACCCGCCTCGGCCTCCCAAAGAGCTGGGATTACAGGCTTGAGCCACCGTGCCCGGCCTACTAAGAAGATTTATAGGAGGATGCTTTAAGTCGCATAGCAGTGACGGAGCTGTCAGGGTTACTACCACCTGCTGGCAGTTTCCATGCTTTGCAAGCAGTACAGTAGCAAGAGCTGATAAAGTTCAGTCACCAAGGTGGATTGCCGTTCTGAGGGCAGCCTTCCACAAGAACTGGAGCATGGTCCTACAACTCCTTTATCAGGAGGAGTGGCTCTCACCCCAAGCCTGCCATACAGCGGGTATCTTTACGATACTGAACGCTGCCGCCTGGGCCATGGATTCTTGTCCTGGTATAACTGTTTTTCCCTTAAATCATGCTGTGCACTGTGTCTGCTCTAGGCATTCCTCCGATTATAAGCTGCTTATTCCTTAATTCATGCACTGTAATGTGTCTACTGTAGGCATTCCTCCGATTATGAACTAAGATACAATTATATATATATGGAGGGAAACATTCTTTAGGCACTCATACTATCAACTATTATATGATTATATAGAGAGGGTTATATAAAGGGATTCTTCAAGCCCTAATTCTATAAACTAATATATGATCATATAAAGGATTTTTTTTTATTTTTTTGTATTTTTATTGCATTTTAGGTTTGGGGGTACATGTGAAGAACATGCAAGATTGTTGCATAGGTACACACGTGGCAGCGTGATTTGCTGCCTTCCTCCCCTCCACCTATATCTGGCATTTCTCCCCATGCCATCTCTCCCCAACTCCCCACCCCCCACTGTCCCTCCCCTATTTCCCCCCAACAGGCCCCAGTGTGTGATGCTCCCCTCCCTGTGTCCGTGTGTTCTCATTGTTCAACACCTGCCTATGAGTGAGAACATGCGGTGTTTGATTTTCTGTTCTTGTGTCAGTTTGCTGAGAATGGTGGTTTCCAGGTTCATCCATGTCCCTAGAATGGGATTATATATATATTATCTATATAAAGGATTATATAAAAGGAATTAACTGAGTAGTAACACTATAAACTGAGATATTCTTCAGGCCTGGATTGTGCCAGGGTTCTGCTTAGTTCTCCTTCCTTGGTGCCTACATGGGGGTTACCCACATCCCTTCCCTTTTTAGGCTCTTCTGTTTAGAGTGGGGCCAAAGTAGCCCTAACTATGGCCCATAATGTTAAAGATGTTACTGGGACCTGTTGCCCTTTAGCCTGATGTCATTTAAGATTTCTTTCCACTTCTTCCCAGAGATCTAGGTCTAGTGTGCTTTCTTTTTTTTTTTTTTTTTTTTTTCTTTTTTATTACTCAAAAAAGTTTTATTTTTTGGCTGGGCATGGTGGCTCACACTTGTGAGCCAGCACTTTGGGAGGCCAAGATGGGTGGATCATGAGGTCAGGAGATCAAGACCATCCTGGCCACAGTGAAACCCCATCTCTACTAAAATACAAAAAAAAAAAAAAAAAGAAAATTAACGAGGTGAGGTGGCATGCACCTGTAGTCCCAGCTACTCAGGAGACTGAGGCAGGAGAATCACTTGAACCCGGGAGATGGAGATTGCAGTGAGCTGACATTGTGCCACTGCACTCCACACTGGTGAAAGAACAAGACGCCATCTAAAAAAAAAAAAAAAAAAGTTTTATTTTTTATTTAGCTTTCTGACTCTGTGCTTGTGCCTTCAACACTTTTACAACTATTTTCTTCTCCTCATAAGAAAAGCACGCTTGATCCTGTCATGAACACATTTAGCACACATGAATCCACCATAGGCCCAGCTGACATGTTTCCTGTTCTGGACAATCTCATAAGAACTTCAAGTCTTATAAAATGAACCCCACGAAGTCTGGCTTGGCACATGCCACATGCAGATTTTGGTGCTTTCCCAACCTTCTTGATATAAAGGTAAACAATTCTATTACCAGGGGATCAGGACAGCCTAGTTTTGTTAGAGGCTGTATTGCAGAAAGCCTATGTCGTATGTCAAACGCTGGATCATTCTGAGTGCCTGCAGACAACATCCCTGGAAGAGCTACTGTGCCTTCTTCTGAGAACCATGAGTTATGAAAAAAACAGTTTGCATTATGTCCCTTAATTGGGCCTCCGAGACCAAGCCTCCACTAGCTTTAAGCAGTTGTTTCAATATCTTCATATACTGTTACTGTTGAGTAGATAACTCTTGTTCCACGATGAAACCCTAGCTTGAAAATCCCCTCAAACTTGGAAATACCCAGCGGGCATCAATTATTTACTGCACAGTCATTTCACTTTCTTTTTTTTTTTTTTTTTGAGACAGAGTTTCACGCATGCTACCCAGGCTGGAGTGCAATGGCACGATCTCGGCTCACCGCAACCTCCGCCTCCTGGGTTCAGGCAATTCTTCTGCCTCAGCCTCCTGAGTAGCTGGGATTACAGGCACGCGCCACCATGCCCAGCTAATGTTTTGTATTTTTAGTAGAGACGGGGTTTCACCATGTTTACCAGGATGGTCTCGATCTCTTGACCTCGTGATCCACCCGCCTCGGCCTCCCAAAATGCTGGGATTACAGGCTTGAGCCACCGCGCCCGGCCTCTTTTTTTTTTTTTAGATAGAGTCTGACTCCGTCACCACGCACCAGGCTGGAGTGCAGTGGCGCGACCTCGGCTCGCCGCAACCTCCGCCTCCTGGGTTCAAGCAATTCTCCTGCCTCAGCCTCCCGAGTAGCTGGGACTACAGGCATGCACTACCATGCCCAGCTAATTTTTGTGTTTTTAGTAGAGACGGGGTTTCACCATGTTGACCAGGATGGTCTCGATCTCTTGACCTCGTGATCCACCCGCCTTGGCCTCCCAAAGTGCTGGGATTATGGGCGTGAGCCACCGCGCCCAGCCCTCACTTTCATTTTTGAGGGTTCCTCTGTGATCCATTGCAGCATTCCCCACAGGAGACACCACCTATAGACTTAATCTATCAGCCATAGTCATCCTAGACACTGCTAGTGTTGCTGTTGCATCTATTGCTGAATCAGTACAGACAGCTACCTTTGTGGATAGCCTGGCCAAAAATGTGTCTAATGAACTTCCGCAGCAGGGTAGAGATCAAAAAACTTCTGCACATCTCCAAGTCCTCAAGGCTGCTTTGGAGTATTTAGCGGAATCACAAAATGCACTGGCATTCTGACAGCAATTAAACTGCGACTGGGAACATAAGCATATTTGCCTCAACTCTCTACCATGGAATCAACTGATACAGAGTTGGGATGAGATGGAACAACATCTCTGGGGAACCTTACACAATAATTTAACAGCAGAAGTAAAGCAACTTAAAACTGAAATTTAAGAATCCATAAACACTATAAGTCTACATGCCCAACAAGCAACTATATCAAAAGATGTGCAGCCATTAAAAAAAGGATGAGTTCATGTCCTTTGCAAGGACATGGGTGAAGCTGGAAACCATCATTCTCAGCAAACTAATACAACAACAGAAAACCAAACACCACATGTTCTCACTCATAAGTGGGAGTTGAACAATGAGAACACATGGACACAGGGAGGGGAACCTCACACACCAAGGCTTTTTTGGGGATTGCGGTGCCAGGGGAGGAATAGCATTAGGAGAAATACCTAATGTACATAATGGGTTGATGAGTACAGCGATCCACCATGGCACGAGTATATACTTATATAACAAACCTGCACATTCTGCACATGCACCCCAGAACTTAAAAAAAAAAAAAAAAGATTGTGATGTATTCCGGGCCAAAAACCCAGGTGATGTGAGACATGACTCTCCTCTCTGCCTATTCACAGGGGGGATTGTAAAATATATTTGGCCTAGCTCACAGGTGCAATGGTGACTCTCATGCCTCAAACCAACTAATAGGAGAGATGCTGTCCCTTATAGCTAGGCCTGGGGTAATGATTATGTTCCTTGGTCTCCTTTTGTACAAAGCGATAGAGAATTACCACTTTCTTGCATACTATGTAAATCTCTTGTGGTACAGAGACTGTCATTTTAGGATTAAGCACTCAGATGAGATTGTGGTTCTCATGTGCAAACCTCACCAATGGTTAAAGATTGACACCCTCGCCGGGCGCGGTGGCTCAAGCCTGTAATCCCAGCACTTTGGGAGGCCAAGGCGGATGGATCACGAGGTCAAGAGATCAAGACCATCCTGGTCAACACGGTGAAACTCCGTCTCTACTAAAAATACAAAAAATTAGCTGGGCATGGTGGCGCGTGCCTGTAATCCCAGCTACTCAGGAGGCTGAGACAGGAGAATTGCCTGAACCCAGGAGGCGGAGGTTGCGGTGAGCAGAGATCGCGCCATTGCACTCCAGCCTGGGTAACAAGGGCGAAACTCCATCCCCCCCCCAAAAAAAAAAAAAAAGATTGACACCCTCACACATGGACAGAGCCTACTTGTGAGGCCCTGAATTTCACATAGAAACAGTTCACAGTTGAAATTATGACTGTCATATGTGAACATCCAGCCAGAGTTAGAATGATGGCTTATTTCTAAACCCAGTTCATTGGTAGATGAAAATTCTATCTGAGCCTATGAAAATTCTACCTGGGCTGGGCATGGTGGCTCACGCTTGTAATCCAAGCACTTTGGAGGCCAAGGTGGGCAGATCATCTGAGGTCGGGAGTTCAAGACCAGCCTGACCAACATGGTGAAACCCCATCTTAAAAAAAAAAAAAAGAAAGTTCTACCTGGGCTTAGGGTCAGAGTGAACACCGTTTACAGGAGGAATGCAGGCTCTCATGCACCAATCCAGTTCATTGGTGAGATTGCCACTACCATTCTTACACTCAACATAGAAAATGTGGTGACTCTCATACCTAGAACTGGGATCTGTGTGGGATTGTTAATTCGTTGCTGGACCTTCCTGCGGGTGTGATTGTTACATATGCCTATGTTCAGCACCTGAGTGATTTGATTGTGCTGCCCAGTCTGAGGCTGAAGGTAAGATTGTGATATATCAATAGATAAAGAACCTCAGTGATTTAACTTTTTTTTTTTTTTTTTGAGACTCCACAAATTTTGGGCATTGTCAGTTATCGCTGAATCCCACACCGATGTTGTGACTCTTCCAAATGTACCTTACATGTTGGGCCATATTGTGGAACAATATATCACATTAGACATTGATACATATGCTGGATTCAACACCCAAGTAATCTAACATTACTCGGCCTGCCTACAGGGGACCTTGTGACATAATTCAATGCCCATTACCATGTCGATGTTACTGTCTTCTTCTGCCTGGTCTCTGCTCACAGAGGAATTGTAACACATATCTGGCTTAGCATCTAGGTGATGTGACTCCTCTTTTTCCCAGGCTCCGCATATTTGACTACTGTGACATATTCCTGAACTCAACACCGAAGAAATTGGAGTCTCCTCCAAGTCTCCTCCCTGGGCCCTTCCTACAGAGGGCATTGTGACATGTCTCTGCATTCCTCACCTAGGAGATGTGACTCTCGTCTTCTGCCTGCTCTCTGCCTACTTGGAAAGTTGTGGCATATTGCTATGGTCGAAACCAGATGATGTATTTCTCCTGCCTGGGTCTTTAATTACAGGAAAGATGGTTGACATTTTACTGGGTCCAGCATCCAGGTGATGTGACTCTCTTCTTCTGCCTGATCCCTGTTTATAGGAAAACTGGAGTATATTGTTATACCCAGTACCTAGCTTATGTGACTCTTCTTTTTTCTTATGTTTTACCTTATGGGGACACTGTGACATATTGCTGGGCTGTGCACTGACAATTCGTGATTCCTCTGCCTATGATTTGCCCACTTGGGCCATTGTGACATTTTGCTGGGCTCAACACTCAGGTGATGTAACTTTTATGCCTGGCCTTGCCTACAGGGGGCATTTTCTTTTCTTTTTCTTTTTTTTTTTTTTTTTTTGAGATGGAGTTTCACTCTTATTACCCAGGCTGGAGTGCAATGGCATGATCTCGGCTCACTGCAACCTCTGCCTCCTGGGTTCAAGCAATTCTCCTGCCTCAGTCTTCTGTGTAGCTGGGACTACAGGCATGTGCCACCATGCCCAGCTAACTTTTGTATTTTTAGTAGAGATGGGGTTTCACCGTGTTGACCAGGATGGTCTCGATCTCTTGACCTCGTGATCCACCTACCTCGGCCTCCCAAAGTGCTGGGATTACAGGCGTGAGCCACCGCACCCAGCCGAGGGGGCATTGTGAAAGGTCTTTGCACTAGTCCCACAGGTGATATGATTCTTGTGTTACCTGGTTTCTGCTCACAGGAAGAATTGTGACCTTTCACAGCATATAGCTGATTTGACTTTTCTCTTATTTCTTAGTTTTTTCTGCAGGATAGGTTTTGAAGTATTACTAAACTAAGCCCCAAAAGAATATTACTTTCATTCTTGGACCTGCCCACGTGAGACAGTGTGACCTATTACTAGGCCCTACACTTACATGATATGCGTTTTCTGCCCATCAACTATTTTATGTGACTCTCCTCTTATCTTCACTTTGACCACAGATTAGATTGTAATATATCTTTGGGCCTGTGTCATGCTAACAGAAGCGAGAGTGACTTATTGCTGGGCCCAGCACACAGGGTATGTAATTCTTTTTTTTTTTTTTTCTTCTTTTTTTTTGAGACGGAGTTTCGCTCTTGTTACCCAGGCTGGAGTGCAATGGCGCAATCTCGGCTCACCGCAACCTCCGCCTCCTGGGTTCAGGCAATTCTCCTGCCTCAGCCTCCTGGGATTACAGGCACGCGCCACCATGCCCAGCTAATTTTTTGTAGTTTTAGTAGAGACGGGGTTTCACCGTGTTGACCAGGATGGTCTCGATCTCTTGACCTCGTGATCCACCTACCTCGGCCTCCCAAAGTGCTGGGATTACAGGCTTGAGCCACCGCGCCCAGCCCCGGGTATGTAATTCTTATGCTTGGTTCCTGCCCAAGTGGTTATTGTGACATATCCCTGGGCCAATCACCTAAATGATAGGTCTCTCCTTCTTTTTCTGGACCTGTCCACAGTAGGAAATGTAACATAGCACTTGCCCAACATCTATTTGATGTGACTCTTCTTTCTTGCCAAGGCCTTGCCTACTGTAGTGATTGTGCCATATAGCTGGGCCCAGCTCCTACGTTATCTGACTCCTGTTTTCTTCCTGAGCCCTACAAAATGATAGCATTATAAAATATTTCTGGGCCGGGCGCGGTGGCTCACGCCTGTAATCCCAGCACTTTGGGAGGCCGAGGCGGGTGGATCACGAGGTCAACAGATCGAGACCATCCTGGTCAACATGGTGAAACCCCGTCTCTACTAAAAACTACAAAAAATGAGCTGGGCATGGTGACGCGTGCCTGTAATCCCAGCTATTGAGGAGGTTGAGGCAGGAGAATTGCCTGAACCCAGGAGGCGGAGGTTGCGGTGAGCCGAGATCACGCCATTGCACTCCAGCCTGGGTAACAAGAGCAAAACTCTGTCTCAAAAAAAAAAATTAATAAATAAAATAAAATAAATAAAATATTTCTGGGCCTTTTGCCTAGGTGATGTGACTTTTCTTCCTGGATTGTCCTCTCAGGGAGTATTTTGACATGTTGCTGGATGCAGCATTTCGGTGATATGACTCTTCCTCTACTGCTTAGACTTTGAACAAAAAGAAATTGTGATCTATCACTGAGCCCACACCTACATGATGAGACTCTTTCCTCTTTTCTGGGCCCTACAAACATTTTGCACTGTGACATATAGCTTGGGTCTGCCACCCAGGTGATGCAAGTCTTCCACATAAGTCCTGACCACAAGAGTATTATAAAATTTCTTTTCATTCATCACCTAGGTAGTGATGTGACTCTTGTTCAGCCTGTACCCTGACACAAGGGAACTGTGATGTATAACTGGACCCAGCACCAAGATGATGTAACATTTTTAGACTGGACCTTGTGTATTATGCATATTGTTACACATCACAGGGTCTGACATTAGGGGATGAGAGGCTCCTGCCTGGGCTCTACCCACAGGCAGCCTTGTGACATATTTTGGAATTCACCACTTATGAAATGTGTCTCTCCTCACCTACATGCAGCATGCACAAAGAAAAGATTGTAACATATCACTGAGATCAGCCGCCAGGTGTGTGTCTCACCTCTCAGAGCGTGGCTCACAGTGAGCGTTGTAACGTATCCCTGGGCCCAGCACCGAGGTGATGTGACTTGTGGCCTTTGCCCTTCTTTTCTTTTTTTTCTTTTGTTTTCTTTTTTTGAGTCAGAGTCTCACTCTGTTGCCCAGGTTGGAGTGCACTTATGTGATCTTGGCTCACTGCAGCCTCCGCCTCCTGGGTTCAAGTGATTCTCCTGCCTTATCTTTCCAAGTAGCTGGGATTGTAAGCATGCATCACCACACATGGCTAATTTTTGTATTTTTAGTAAAGGTGGGGTTTCACCACATTAGCCAGGCTGGTTTTGAACTCCTGGCCTCAGATAATCCACTTGCCTTGGCCTCTCAAAGTGCTGAGATTACTGGGATGAGCCAATGCACAAAAAAAAAAAAAACTGAAATCAATTAATGCAATATACCCACTCAATAGAATCAATTTTAGAAAACAACATAATCATGTCAATTGACAGAGGAGAAATTTGACATAATCCCAAACTCTTTCATGATAAGAGCACTTATCTAGTATGCTATAGACTAAAACTTCCTCAACATAACAAAAGACACATATAAAACCCTCAAAACAAGCAGGATGGTGGCCATGGAAGTCAGAATCCACTAAGGAGTGTATAACAACTCACCTGGGGGTGGGGGAACCCTCAAAACTACCATTATTTGCAGTGGTGAAAAACTAAAAGCTTTCTCTTTAAGATCAGGAACAGCAGGGTGCGTTGGCTCACGCCTGTAATCCAAGCACTTTGGAGGCCAAGTCGGGCAGATCACGTGAGTTCAAGAGCAGCCTGACCAACATGGTGAAACCCTGTCTTTCATAAGAAAAAAAAAAATTAAAAAAAAAAAAAAAAGATCGGGAACAAGACAAGGATACCTGTGCTCATTACTTCTGATCAATATTTTAATAGAAATCAGGCCAGTATAATTGGGCAATGCAAGAAAAGATACACTTCAGCTGGAAAAGAAAAAAGCTTATTTCTATATATAGATGTTACAATTATATGGATATAATTAAAATCCTAAATAATAATCATAAAACTGTTAATGCTAATAATCAAATTCTGCAAAGTTGTAGAATGAATGATCAAAACATACACATTAGTGGAATAGAATTAAGGGTCAAGAAATAAATTCAGCCCTTTCCTCAGCTGCCGCCAAGGTGCTGGGTCCTTCCGAGGAAGCTAAGGCCGCGTTGGGGTGAGGCCCTCGCTTCATCCGGCGACTAGCACCGGGTCCGGCAGCGCTAGCCCCACCCTCACCCGCATCATGGCCTCCGTCTCCGAGCTCGCCTGCATCTACTCGGCCCTCATTCTGCACGATGAGGTGACCGTCACGGAGGATAAGATCAATGTCCTCATTAAAGCAGCCGGTGTAAATGTTGAACCTTTTTGGCCTGGCTTGTTTGCAAAGGCCCTGGCTAACGTCAGCATTGGGAGCCTCATCTGCAATGTGGGGGCTGGTGGGCCTGCCCCAGCAGCTGGTGCTGCACCAGCAGGAGGTCCCGCCCCCTCCACTGCTGCTGCTCCAGCTGAGGAGAGGAAAGTGGAAGCAAAGAAAGAAGAATCCGAAAAGTCTGATGATGATCTGGGCTTTGGTCTTTTTGACTAAACCTCTTTTATAATGTGTTCAATAAAAAGCTGAACTTTAACGGCCAAAAAAAAAAAAAGAAATTCATACATGTAATTTTTTTCATACATGTAATTTTTTGACATGGACTTGACAAAGATGCAGGAGCTGTTGGAAACCATTTATTCCAAGTATTTTAGCTCATTTTAGAAGACCCTTCCTCATTGGGGAATAGTTAATAATTTTCCACTTATGAGCAGTGAACTTATTACTAGAATAGGTAATTTGCAAAGAAAGCTTCCATTTTAAGATACAAGTAATTTTTTTTTTTTTTTTTTAGACAGAGTTTCACTTGTTGCCCAGGCTGGAGTGTAATGGCACAATCTCAGCTCACCGCAACCTCTGCCTCCCAGGTTCAAATGATTCTCCCACTTCGGCCTCCCGAGTAGCTGAGATTACAGGCATGCGCCACCGCATCTGGCTAATTTTGTATTTTTTTTAAGTAGATTTCTCCATGTTGGTCAGGCTGGTCTCCAACTCCCAACCTCAGGTAATCTGCCTGCCTTGGCATCCCAAAGTGCCTGAATTACAGGCCATCCTGATACAAGTAAATTTAAGACAAAATTTGAAAGACATAAACTTTTCTTACCACCTTAATTAAAAAACAGTGTTTGGGGCCGGGTGTGGTGGCTCAAGCCAGCACTTTGGGAGGCCGAGGCGGGTGGATCACAAGGTCAAGAGATCGAGACCATCCTGGTCAACATGGTGAAACCCCGTCTCTACTAAAAATACAAAAAATTAGCTGGGCATGGTGGCGCGTGCCTGTAATCCCAGCTACTCAGGAGGCTGAGGCAGGAGAATTGCCTGAACCCAGGAGGCGGAGGTTGTGGTGAGCCGAGATCGCACCATTGCACTCCAGCCTGGGTAACATCAGCGAAACTCTGTCTCAAAAAAAAAAAAAAAAAAACAGTGTTTGGTGTTTTATTTTGTTCAAATTTGAAAATAAATAACCATTTTAATTATTCCAATAGATTAAAAATTTAAACAGGCTATTTAAAAAATTCTTAGAACATGTTCACACTTTAGCCTTAAATAGATTTACAAAATATGGCCTGGTTTCTGACCTGTCTGTCTTTCTAGTGAACCCAGGGAAACATACATGAGCTGGAACATATTTACCACTAGGAAAGTAACTTTAGGGAAGTTTCAGCAAGACTAGCAGCAATATGGACTACAGGTGTTCACCTGCCATGAGGTACAGGTCCCACTCTCAAGATTCCACACTGTGGAGGTTAAATAGTTACCTTTGGTGATGTTGGTCAGCACTGTCCCCTACAGGGTTAACTCGGGCCCGCATTCCCATCTTCTTTGCAGACATAATGTAGCTCTTCGGCTTGTCTTCAAACACATCCAGTTCAGTCCTCATGGAAACAGGTATGAGGAATTCTATGACAATGAAATGGGACAGGGCGAATGTTTTACAGTTCCACCTGTATCCAAACAGAGAACTCTCTTTAGTTCAGAGGCCAGTCTTTCCCCAGCATTTGAAACTTCTCTGAAAATGACTCTGGGCACTGGCTATGCTGAGACCAACGGGATATTGAATTCTATGGAGGCAGGAGTTACCCACACTCTGCTCTTCACCCCTGCAGTGTACAATACAGTCTCACAAGAGCTTGTAAAACCGCTCCAGCGTAAGTGGAACCAGAGTGAAATGATTCACTTGGAGTGTTGACTTTGGAACGAGTCCAACTCTATCCCTCCTCTTTGCCAAATTAAGAAAGATACAGTTTTCTTTTTTATTTTATGGTGGCCTCTCTTCTGTCATCCTATCACTATGCCATTGCTCGGCAGTTTCTGCTTCTTTCTCTACCAACCAAATGTTACTTATCTCTCCGAGTGGAGCTTACTTGCTATGCTCTTCAGGAAGTTTCCCACAGTAGAAAAATTAACTAAATTTTCAGAGTCCTTTCACATTATTCTTTTTTTTCTTATGACAGCAGGTACTCCATACCATGTCTTTTCTTATTTTCTTAAACTGTGAGCTCCTCTCAGACTAGGACTCTGCTGTGTCAGCTCTCTGTCCCCTCTGAAGCCCTTATCACAGTGCTTGGCTATGATAGATGCTCCATAAATATTTGAGAAACGGCCGGGCGCGGTGGCTCAAGCCTGTAATCCCAGCACTTTGGGAGGCCGAGGCGGGTGGATCACAAGGTCAAGTGATCGAGACCATCCTGGTCAACATGGTGAAACCCTGTCTCTACTAAAAAAAAAAAAAAAATACAAAACATTAACTGGGCATGGTGGCGCGTGCCTGTAATCTCAGCTACTCAGGAGGCTGAGGCAGGAGAATTGCCTGAACCCGGGAGGCGGAGGTTGCGGTGAGCCGAGATCACGCCATTGCACTCCAGCCTGGGTAACAAGAGCGAAACTCCGTCTCAAAATAATTGGGGCTAAAAAAAATTTGAGAAACACAGTAAATCATTATGAGTGACATACTACTACAGAAAACTCTTATCTTTTGTCAAAATCTATTCTCCCCTTGTTAGCCACAGAGCTGAATTACATTTCTTAGCCTCCTTTGCATCAGATGTGGATATGAGACCAGTCATTGCCAATGTTGATGGAGTAAGACGGACGTGAGCCCCAATTAGATGAGTCCATTAAATCTTCCAAAGGACTTTATTTTCAGGGGACTGAACACAAGGGGAAACCAAGACTCACGGATGGTGAAGGAAAATAATGAAGGAACTCTGAGTTCCTGAATGACCACATAGAGAGGAGGTGCCCTTTCATCTTGGACACCCAAAAGCACTGTTATATGTGCTAAAATACGCTGTTGATCTACTGCAAATTAGGGAGGGTGGTATTTGACACTTCAGCATAACCTAAAACATGCACTTAAAAGCCTAGTCACCAAATTAATTTAAAAGGCATTTTTATAGTACATTTAAGATGACAAATGTTGACCGGTACAGTGGCTAATGCCTGTAATCCCAGAACTTTGGGAGCCTGAGGCGGGTGACTCACAAGGTCAGGAGATTGAAACCATCCTGGCTAACACAGTGAGACCATCTCTTAAAAAAATAAATAAATAAATAAAAAAGATGACAAATGTTAAGTTGGTCTTGAAATTTTTACCCTTCAATTTTGACCATACTATGTTGAACTTGGACTGCACAAGATAATTTTATTATGGGTTTAATAAGCAGATAAAATCAAACAATTAGATAATTAAATAAAATCAGATTTTATTTATTTGAGAATGTGTTTTCCAGAGCAAACTCATACATGACATTTTAACTCCAAAATTTATATTTTATAAAAACATAGCTAATTCACCTTAATCTGCTCTAATTTTTTTTTTTTTTTTTTTTTGAGACAGAGTCTTGCTCTGTAGCCCAGGCTCGAGTGCAGTGGCGTGATCTCAGCTCCCTGCAACCTCCGCCTCCTGTGTCCCGGTTCAAGCAATTCTGCCTCAGCCTCCGGAGTAGCTGGGATTACAGGCACGCACCACCATTCGAAGCTAACTTTTGTACTTTTAGTAGAGATGGGGTTTCACCATGTTGAGCAGGCTGGTCTTGAACTCTTGACCTTGTGATCCACCCACCTTGGCCTCCCAAAGTGCTGGGATTACAGGCGTGAGCCACCATGCCCAGCCATCTGCTTTAATTTTTAATTTCATTGAATTTTTTTATCAGGATCATGATTTTTAAAGAAAAATTACCTGACATTTTTCACATCGTAATTTATAGATTCTGCTTTGATAAATTTTCTATAGAGACCATTATTTCTACCCAGGCAACTTTCCTGGGTCAAATTGTGGATACTCAAATGTTTTTGAGAATATTTTTCTCTTGCATCAGTTTTTAGTCAATGCTACATTGCACCATGTTTAATTTCAATCATTAACAGTTTTCTTGTGTGTGTGTGATTTAGTTTCACAATAATTTGAGCACAGACAATCGAAGTATACTCAAGGTTAAAAATATTGGCATCCAAGCATTCTACCTCTTTGATTTGTATGATTTCAGTTCTGACTCAGCATTTTAGGAACATATTGGCTGTATAATCTTTCACACTCACCTCATTTGAAAAATAAGAATTTTACAGACACACAAGGGTCAGGCAAATGCAACTACACATTATTCACATCATTTTTCTTGGAAACTAAAAATTGTTTTTATACTCAAACATCTTACTGGGCAACTGTCAAAATAATTCTGACATTTGTTAAAAATTGGGAAGAAAGACTTTAATACTATTGCAGTAGATGTTATGATCATTGTAATAGGGTTCAAAAATTGATCATAACTCTGAACACAGACAACTCAGGATTTATAGTCAATAGGGAGAATAAATCGGTGGATAACAAATTACTGAGAGAAATTTGACAAAACACCAAAGGAAGAGAGATTTTTTTCTAACAGGATTCTGGATATGGGAAGCCTAAGTAATTAAATATCAGGAAACGGAATGAAGTTTTCTTTTCTTTTTTTTTTTTTGAGGAGGAGTTTCACTCTTGATTCCCAGGCTGGCGGAAAATGAGCTTCTCAAATCAGGAGCAGGGTAGTAAGTCAAGGTTGACTTAGTCAAAAAGAGGGTTCAGTTAAGCTCAACTAACCTTTGGCCATAAAGGAAGTGCTTGTCAGAATGAAGATGTTTCCACATATGATCTGAAAATAAACACCAAAAGAGGCCTTGTTTAGAAAATAAGTGCCCACTTCACCTGAGAATAACTCCATCTTCTTCTCTTTATCTTTTAATTTAGTGTAGCAAAAGAGCACTGGTTATTGCCACAGTTTTTATTGTTTTTTCATTCTTTTTATTATTATTATTTTTTAATACAGACGGGTTTTCACCATGTTGGCCAGGATGGTTTCGATCTCTTGACCTCGTGATCTGCCTGCCTCAGCCTCCCAAAGTGCTGGGATTACAGGCGTGAGCTACCTTGTCCAGCTGTTTTTTCATTCTTAAAACAGAGATTTGGCCAAGTACGGTGGCTCATGCCTGTAATCCCAGCACTTTGGGAGGCTGAGGCTGGTGGATCACTTGAGGTCGGGAGTTCAAAACTAGCCTGACCAACATAAAGAAACTGTCTCTACTAAAAATATAAAACTAGCTGGGCATGGTGGTGCATTCCTGTAATCCCAGCTACTCGGGAGGCTGAGGCAGGACAATCGCTTGAACTCGGGAAGCGGAGGTTGTGGTGAGCCGAGATCGTGCCACTGTACTCCAACCTAGGCAACAAGAGCAAAACTTCATCTCAAAAAAAAAAAAGAGATTCAGTTTCATTCAAACAGCAAGTTACCAAACACAAAGATTATAGTTCCTGACCCCTACTGAAGCTAACAATGACTAGAAGATGTTCAGGACAATTGGGTATAACCAGAAGAATTGATGGAACTTTGGGGAGACTCCTTAGATGGAGCTAACTAGTTGTGTGAGCCATTTTGACCTTACATCTTTCCTCCTCCTTGCTTTTTGAAATCCACATAGTTGTCAGTGCAGGCTGGTGCTTCTACAGCCGTCTGGGCCATGAGACAGCCCACAGGATAAAAACGATCTACCAAAATATTGTAGCAGAGAAGGGTGCCAAGATGCCTGACTAGAAGCAGCTACAATGTGTGGCTGTCATGGAAAGGAACAAAAGAGGAGAGTAAATGCAGCACCTTCAACTGAAACACCCAGGTATTTGCATTGTGACTCATGAAGGAAACTGCTCAACCTGTGGAGAATGGGAGGAAAGCCGGGCAAAGCCACTGACCACTCAGGAGTAACACAGAATCAAGGGAACCCACTCTGTCCAGGGAAGTGGTGAGGGAATGTGTGAACCTGGAAGACCACACTTCTTTCACAGATCTTTGCAACCCTTGGGTCAGGAGATTTTCTTGTGAACCCATTCTGGCAGGGCCTTTGGTCTGACACACAGCTGCCTGGTCTTGGCTGAGCAAGTGCTCAGGCACAAACAGAATCTCAGAAGCCTTAGATACTCTGGCTCCAGTATCTCTGGCAAAGGTGACAGCAACTCACACAACATGGGAGTTTGAACCTCCGTAAACACTCCTAGAAAGGAAGCTGAATCCATGAGGCAGAGCAGCATCAGTCTGTGGGCCCCACTTTCATGGCCCTTCACAGATAAGATTCACTGGCTTAGATTTCCAGTCACCCTTCACCAACAGTGCTACACCTACCTGCGATGAGACAGAGTCCTGGAGGCAGGGAGCAGGCTGCCATATTTGCTGTTTGGACGACTCGGCCATTCTAGCCTGTAGGTTTAGGAAAGTCCAAACAAAATTGGCAGCAGATGGAAGGAAGCCCCCACCACAGCACAATGGCTCTACCAAAATGTGGCCAGACTGCTTCTTTCAGTGGAACCCTGACACATTTTTTGTTTCAGGGTGGAGTCTCCTACCAGGGCGTCCAGCCAGCCCCTCCCATATTCTCTGGCAGACAGGGTTTTGATGTCTCCCTGGGATGCAGTGCCCAGTGGGAGGTGTGGGCCACCATATTTGGTGTTTGGACAACTCAGCCATTCCAGCCTGTGGGCTTAGGAGAGTCCAAACCCTCCAGGGGCAAAAGGGATCTCCCAGCACAGCACAGTGGCTCTACCATAATGTGACCAGACTGCTTCTTTAAGAGGGACCCTGATATGCTCCTTATCTCTGGGTGGTAATTCCCAACCAGGGCCTCCAATGACTCCCACTGATGTTCTCTGGCCACAGAGGTTTGAAAACTTTTTGGGAGAGTCCCTAAAGAGAGGGGTGGGCCACCATCTTTTCTGTTTCAGCAACTTAGCTGTTTCAGCCTCCAGGCTTTGGAGAGCCCAACCTGATGAAGGGAAGAAATGGTACCCCAGTACAACATGGCTGCTGTATGAAAGTGGGGCTAAGCCAGGCGCGGTGGCTCAAGCCTGTAATCCCAGCACTTTGGGAGGCCGAGGCGGGTGGATCACGGGGTCAAGAGATCGAGACCATCCTGGTCAACATGGTGAAACCCCGTCTCTACTAAAAATACAAAAAATTAGCTGGGCATGGTGGCACGTGCCTGTAATCCCAGGTACTCAGGAGGCTGAGGCAGGAGAATTGCCTGGACCCAGGAGACGGAGGTTGCGGTGAGCCGAGATCGCGCCATTGCACTCCAGCCTGGGTAACATGAGTGAAACTCCGTCTCAAAAAAAAAAAAAAAAAGAAAGAAAGTGGGGCTAGAGGCTGGGCTCGGCAGCTGATGCCTATAACCCCAGCACTTTGGGAAGCCAAGGCGGGAGGATCACTTGAGGTCAGGAGTTTGAGACCAGCCTGGCCAACATGGTGAAACCCAGTCTCTACTAAAAATACAAAAATTAGCTGGGCATAGTGGTGTGTGCCTATAATCCCAGCTATTTGGGAGGCTGAGACAGGAGAATCATTTGAACCCAGGAGGCAGAGTGAGCCAAGATTGTGTCACTGCACTCCAGCCTGAGTGACAGAGCGGGGCTACAGAATGTGTCTGTGTCTCAAAAAATAAATGAAAGTGGGGCTAGACTGCTTCTTTAAGTGGGTTCCCAGTCCTGTTCTTCCTGGCTGGGTGAGACCTCCTAACCGGGATCTCCAGTCACCTCCTGCAGATGTGTTTGGGCCACCAACATGTCTGTACCTCCCCTGAGATGGAGCTCCCAGGGGAAAGAGTGGATTGCTATATTTGTTGTTTCACAGCCTTCACTGGTGATACCTCCAGATACTGAAAAATCCAAGAACCAGGGATTGGGTCAGATGCCTAACAAATTGCAGCAGATCTACAAAGAGTGGCCAAACTGTTAACAAGAAAATAAACAAACAAAAACTCCCATTCAAAGGTCATCAGCCTCAAAGATTAAAGGTAGATAGGCACATAAACATGAGAAAGAATCAGCACGAGAATACTAAAAACTCAAAAAGCCAGAGTGTTCTCCCTTCTAAAATGAGCATGTTACTTCTCCAGCAAGGGGCTCAGAATGGGGCCAAGACTGAGATGGCTGAAATAACAGATGAAGACTCCAGAATGTGGATAAAAATGAACTTCATTAGCTAAACAGCATGTTGTAATTCAATGCAAGAAAGCTAAAAATTATAATAAAACATTGCAGGAGCTGGGCGTGGTGGCTCACGCCTGTAATCCCAGCACTTTGGGAGGCTGAGGGGGGCGGATCACGAGGTCGAGATCAAGACCATCCTGGCCAACATGGTGAAAC
>NW_022437166.1:132646-134655 GCF_009761245.1 Sapajus apella | reverse complement strand
AAAAAAAAAAAAAAAAAAACATTGCAGGAGCTGACAGACAACTTAACCAGGATAGAGAAGAACCTAACCAACCTGGTAGAGCTGAAAAACACAATACAATCATTTTATAATGGAATCACAAGTATTAATAGCTGAATAGACTGAGCAGAGAGAAGAATCTCAGAGCTTGAAAACTTTCATTCTAAAGTAAGAAAGGCAGACAATAATGAGAAAAAGGAATTAAAAAAAAAAAAAAAAACTTTGAGGGAAAATGGGATTATGTAAAGATAGCAAATCTACAACTGATTGGTGTACTGAAAGAGCTGGGGAGACTATAACCAATTTGGAAAACATATCTCAGAATATCATCCATGAGAACATCCCCAATCTTGCTATACAGGCCAACATTCAAATTCAGAAAATGCTTAGAACCCAGTAAATACTCCATAGAAAGATCATACCCAAGACCTTATCATCAGATCTCCAGAGTTGAAATGGAAAAAAAAAAAAAAAAATGAGCCAGGCGTGGTGGCTCACACCTGTAATCCTAGCACTTTGGGAGGCTGAGGTGGGTGGATCACCTGAGGTCAGGAGTTCAAGACCAGCCTGGCCATCATGGTGAAACCCCATCTTTAAAAAAAAAAAAAGAAAAGAAAAGAAAAAATGTTAAGGGAAGCCAGAGAAAAAGGCTAGGTTACCTACAAAGGGAAGCCTATCAGACTAACAGCAGACCTATCAGTTAAAACCCTACAAGCCAAAAGAGATTGTGAGCCAATATTTACATTCTTGTAAAGAAAGAAAATTCTAACCCAGAATTTTATATCTTACCAAATGAAGCCTAAGCTAGGGAGAAATAACATTCCTTTCAGATAAGCAAATGCTGAGATAACTTATTACCACCAGATCTGCCTTTCAAAAACTCCTGGAGGAAGCAAATTTAGAAAGGAAAAAATTACCAGCCACTACAAAACCACACTGAAGTACACAGACCAGGGACATTATAAATCAATCAACCACAAAAATAAGTACAAAATACCAGCTAGCATCAAGACAACAAGATCAAATCTACATACAACAATAATAACCTTAAATGTAAATTGAGTAAATGCCCCAATTAAAAGATACAGAGTAGCAAGTGGACAAAGTACTAAGACCCATTGGTATGCTGTCTTCAAGATACCCATCTCACATAGGCTCAAAATAAAGAAATGGAGGAAATTTTACCCAGCAAATAGAAAACAGAAAAAAGCCGGCGCTGCAATCCTAGTTTCCAACAAAACAGACTTTAAACCAACAAAGATCAAAAAAGACAAATAGAGGCATTACATAATGACAAAGAGTTCAATTAAACAAGAAGAACTAACTATCCTAAATATATATGCACCAAACACAGGAGCAACCAGATTTATACAACAAGCTCCTAGAGGTCTTCAAAGAGACTTAGACACCCACACAATAATAGTGGGAGTCTTTAACACCCCACTGATAATATCAGACAGATCACTGAGACAGAAAATTAACAAAGATATTCAGGATCTGAACTTAGCTCTGGATCAAATGGATGTGATAGATATTTACAGAACTCTCCACTCAAAACAGCAGAATAAACCTTCTTTTCATCATCACATAACACTTTCTCTAAAGTTGGCCACATAGTCAGAAGAAAAACACTCCTCAGAAAATTCAAGACAACTGAAATCATAATAAACAGTGTCTCAGACCCCAGCACAATTAAATTAGAACTCAAGACTAAGAAATTTACTAAAAACCATACAATTACATGGAAATTAAATAACCTGCTCCTGAACGACTTTTGGGTAAATAATGAAATTAAAGCAGATATCAAGAAGTTCTTTGAAACTAATGAGAACACAGATAAAACATTCAAAATCTCTGGGACACAGTTAAGGCAGTGTTAAGAGGAAAGCTTAAAGCACTAAATGCCCATATCAAAAAGCTAGAAAAGGCCGGGCACGGTGGCTCAAGCCTGTAATCCCAGCACTTTGGGAGGCCGAGGCGGGTGGATCAGG